>NC_054468.1:151013748-151026248 GCF_017639515.1 Carcharodon carcharias
GTGTGTGTTGGACGTGTGTGTGTGTGTGTGTGTGTGTGTGTGGGGGAGGGAGTGTGTGTGTGTGTTGGGGAGGGAGTGTGTGTGTGTGTTGGGGAGGGAGTGTGTGTGTGTGTGTTGGGGAGGGAGTGTGTGTGTGTGTGTTGGGGAGGGAGTGTGTGTGTGTGTGTTGGGGAGGGAGTGTGTGTGTGTGTTGGGGAGGGAGTGTGTGTGTGTGTGTTGGGGAGGGAGTGTGTGTGTGTGTGTTGGGGAGGGAGTGTGTGTGTGTGTTGGGGAGGGAGTGTGTGTGTGTGTTGGGGAGGGAGTGTGTGTGTGTGTTGGGGAGGGAGTGTGTGTGTGTGTTGGGGAGGGAGTGTGTGTGTGTGTTGGGGAGGGAGTGTGTGTGTGTGTTGGGGAGGGAGTGTGTGTATGTGTGTTGGGGAGGGAGTGTGTGTGTGTGTTGGGGAGGGAGTGTGTGTGTGTGTTGGGGAGGTGTGTGTGTGTGTGTGTGTGTGTTGGGAGGAGTGTGTGTGTGTGTGTGTTGGGGAGGGAGGGTGTGTGTGTGTGTGTGTGTTGGGGAGGAGTGTGTGTGTGTGTGTGTGTGTGTTGGGGAGGGAGTGTGTGTGTGTGTGTGTGTGTGGGGAGGGAGTGTGTGTGTGTGTGTGTTGGGGAGGGAGTGTGTGTGTGTGTTGGGGAGGGAGTGTGTGTGTGTGTGTTGGGGAGGGAGTGTGTGTGTGTGTTGGGGAGGGAGTGTGTGTGTGTGTTGGGGAGGGAGTGTGTGTGTGTTTTGGGGAGGGAGTGTGTGTGTGTGTTGGGGAGGGAGTGTGTGTGTGTGTTGGGGGGGAGTGTGTGTGTGTTTGTGTTGGGGAGGTAGTGTGTGTGTGTGTTGGGGAAGGAGTGTGTGTGTGTGTTGGGGAGGCAGTGTGTGTGTGTGTGTTGGGGAGGGAGGCAGTGTGTGTGTGTGTGTGTGTGTTGGGGGGGAGGTGTGTGTGTGTGTGTTGGGGAGGGAGGCGGTGTGTGTGTGTGGTGTGTGTGTGTTGGGGAGGGAGTGTGTGTGTGTGTGTGTGTGTGTGTTGGGGAGGGAGTGTGTGTGTGTGTTGGGGAGGGAGTGTGTGTGTGTGTGTTGTGTGTTGGAGGGAGTGTGTGTGTGTGTGTGTGTTGGGCAGGGAGTGTGTGTGTGTGTGTTGGGGAGGGAGTGTGTGTGTGTGTGTATTGGGGAGGGAGTGTGTGTGTGTGTGTATTGGGGAGGGAGTGTGTGTGTGTGTGTGTTGTGGAGGGAGTGTGTGTGTGTGTGTGTTGGGGAGGGAGTGTGTGTGTGTGTTGGGGAGGGAGTGTGTGTGTGTGTGTGTGTGTTGGGGAGGGAGTGTGTGTGTGTGTGTTGGGGAGGGAGTGTGTGTGTGTGTTGGGGAGCGAGTGTGTGTGTGTGTTGGGGAGTGTGTGTGTGTGTGTTGGGGAGGGAGTGTGTGTGTGTGTGTGTGTGTTGGGGAGGGAGTGTGTGTGTTGGGGAGGGAGTGTGTGTGTTGGGGAGGGAGTGTGTGTGTTGGGGAGGGAGTGTGTGTGTGTGGGGAGGGAGTGCGTGTGTGTTTGGGGAGGGAGTGTGTGTGTTGTTGGGGAGGGAGTGTGTCTGTGTGTGTGTGTGTGTTGGGGAGGGAGTGTGTCTGTGTGTGTGTGTTGGGGAGGGAGTGTGTGTGTGTGTGTGTGTTGGGGAGGGAGTGTGTGTGTGTGTCTTGGGGAGGGAGTGTGTGTGTGTGTGGTGTGTGTGTGTGTGTTGGGGAGGGAGTGTGTGTGTGTGTGTTGGGGAGGGAGTGTGTGTGTGTGTGTGTTGGGGGAGGGAGTGTGTGTGTGTGTGTGTGTGTTGGGGAAGGGAGTGTGTGTGTGTGTTGTGTGTGTTGGAGGGAGTGTGTGTGTGTGTGTGTGTGTGTGTGTGTGTGTTGGGGAGGGAGGGAGTGTGTGTGTGTGTGGGAAGGTGTGTGTGTGTGTGTGTGTGTGTGTGTTGGGGAGGGAGTGTTTGTGTGTGTTGGGGAGGAAGGCAGTGTGTGTGTGTGTGTTGGGGAGGGAGTGTGTGTGTGTGTTGGGGAGGGAGTGTGTGTATGTGTGTTGGGGAGCGAGTGTGTGTGTGTGTGTTGGGGAGGGAGTGCGTGTGTGTATGTGTTGGGGAGGGAGTGTGTGTGTGTGTGTTGGGGAGGAGAGTGTGTGTGTGTGTGTTGGGGAGGGAGTGTGTGTGTGTGTGTTGGGGAGGGAGTGTGTGTGTGTGTGGGGAGGGAGTGTGTGTGTGTGTTGGGGAGGGAGTGTGTGTGTGTGTTGGGGAGGGAGTGTGTGTGTGTGTTGGGGAGGGAGTGTGTGTGTGTGTTGGGGAGAGAGTGTGTGTGTGTGTTGGGGAGGGAGTGTGTGTGTGTGTTGGGGAGGGAGTGTGTGTGTGTGTTGGGGAGGAGTGTGTGTGTGTGTTGGGAGGGAGTGTGTGTGTGTGTTGGGGAGGGAGTGTGTGTGTGTGTGTGTGTGTGTGTTGGGGAGGGAGTGTGTGTGTGTGTGTGTGTTGGGGAGGGAGTGTGTGTGTGTGTGTGTGTTGGGGAGGGAGTGTGTGTGTGTGTGTGTGTGTGTTGGGGAGGGAGTGTGTGTGTGTGTGTGTTGGGGAGGGAGTGTGTGTGTGTGTGTGTTGGGGAGGGAGTGTGTGTGTGTGTGTGTTGGGGTGGGAGTGTGTGTGTGTGTTGGGGAGGGAGTGTGTGTGTGTGTTGGGGAGGGAGTGTGTGTGTGTGTTGGGGAGGGAGTGTGTGTGTGTGTTGGGGAGGGAGTGTGTGTGTGTGTTGGGGAGGGAGTGTGTGTGTGTGTTGGGGGGGGAGTGTGTGTGTGTTTGTGTTGGGGAGGTAGTGTGTGTGTGTGTTGGGGAGGGAGTGTGTGTGTGTGTTGGGGAGGGAGTGTGTGTGTGTGTGTTGGGGAGGGAGGCAGTGTGTGTGTGTGTGTGTGTGTGTGTTGGGGAGGGAGGCGGTGTGTGTGTGTTGGGGAGGGAGGCGGTGTGTGTGTGTGTGTGTGTTGGGGAGGGAGTGTGTGTGTGTGTGTGTTGTTGGGGAGGGAGTGTGTGTGTGTGTGTTGGGGAGGGAGGCGGTGTGTGTGTGTGTTGGGGAGGGAGTGTGTGTGTGTGTGTGTGTTGGGCAGGGAGTGTGTGTGTGTGTGTTGGGGAGGGAGTGTGTGTGTGTGTGTATTGGGGAGGGAGTGTGTGTGTGTGTGTGTTGTGGAGGGAGTGTGTGTGTGTGTGTGTTGTGTGTGTGTGTTGGGGAGGGAGTGTGTGTGTGTGTGTGTTGGGGAGGGAGTGTGTGTGTGTGTGTGTGTTGGGGAGGGAGTGTGTGTGTGTGTGTTGGGGAGGGAGTGTGTGTGTGTGTGTGTGTTGGGGAGGGAGTGTGTGTGTGTGTGTGTGTGTAGGGGAGTGTGTGTGTGTAGGGGAGTGTGTGTGTGTGTGTGTGTTGGGGCGTGTGTGTGTGTGTTGGGGCGTGTGTGTGTGTGTTGGGGAGTGTGTGTGTGTGTTGGGGAGTGTGTGTGTGTGTTGGGGAGGGAGTGTGTGTGTGTGTTGGGGAGGGAGTGTGTGTGTGTGTTGGGGAGGGAGTGTGTGTGTGTGTTGGGGAGGCAGTCTGTGTGTGTGTTGGGGAGGGAGTGTGTGTGTGTGTTGGGGAGGGAGTGTGTGTGTGTGTGTGGGGAGGGAGTGTGTGTGTGTGTGTTGGGGAGGGAGTGTGTGTGTGTGTGTTGGGGAGGGAGTGTGTGTGTGTGTTGGGGAGGGAGTGTGTGTGTGTGTGTTGGGAGGGAGGTGTGTGAGTGTGTGTGTGTGTGTGTGTGTGTTGGGGAGGGAGTGTGTGTGTGTGTGTGTTGGGGAGGGAGTGTGTGTGTGTGTGTGTTGGGTGGGAGTGTGTGTGTGTTTGTGTGTGTTGTTGGGGAGGGAGTGTGTGTGTGTGTTGGGGAGGGAGTGTGTGTGTGTGTTGGGGAGGGAGTGTGTGTGTGTGTTGGGGAGGGAGTGTGTGTGTGTGTTGGGGGGGAGTGTGTGTGTGTGTTGGGGAGGGAGTGTGTGTGTGTGTTGGGGAGCGAGTGTGTGTGTGTGTGTGTGTGTGTGTGTTGGGGAGGGAGGCGGTGTGTGTGTGTGTGTGTGTGTGTGTTGGGGAGGGAGGCGGTGAGTGTGTGTGTGTGTGTGTTGGGGAGGGAGTGTGTGTGTGTGTGTGTGTGTGTGTTGGGGAGGGAGTGTGTGTGTGTGTGTTGGGGAGGGAGTGTGTGTGTGTGTGTGTGTTGGGGAGGGAGTGTGTGTGTGTGTTGGGGAGGGAGTGTGTGTGTGTGTGTGGGTTGGGGAGGGAGTGTGTGTGTGTGTGTGTGTGTTGGGGAGGGAGTGTGTGTGTGTGTGTGTGTGTGTGTGTGTGTGTGTTGGGGAGGGAGGGAGTGTGTGTGTGTGTTGGGGAGGGAGTGTGTGTGTGTGTGTGTGTGGGGGAGGGAGTGTGTGTGTGTGTGTGTTGGGGAGGGAGTGTGTGTGTGTGTTGGGGAGGGAGTGTGTGTGTGTGTTGGGGAGGGAGTGTGTGTGTGTGTTGGGGAGGGAGTGTGTGTGTGTGTGTGTTGGGGAAGGTGTGTGTGTGTGTGTTGGGGAAGGAGTGTGTGTGTGTGTGTTGGGGAGGGAGTGTGTGTGTGTGTGTTGGGGAGGGAGTGTGTGTGTGTGTGTTGGGGAGGGAGTGTGTGTGTGTGTGTTGGGGAGGGAGTGTGTGTGTGTGTGTTGGGGAGGGAGTGTGTGTGTGTGTGTTGGGGAGGGAGTGTGTGTGTGTGTGTTGGGGAGGGAGTGTGTGTGTGTGTGTTGGGGAGGGAGTGTGTGTGTGTGTGTGTTGGGGAGGGAGTGTGTGTGTGTGTTGGGGAGGGAGTGTGTGTGTGTGTTGGGGAGGGAGTGTGTGTGTGTGTTGGGGAGGGTGTGTGTGTGTGTGTGTGTTGGGGAGGGAGTGTGTGTGTGTGTTGGGGAGGGAGTGTGTGTGTGTGTTGGGGAGGGGTGTGTGTGTGTGTGTGTTGGGGAGGAGTGTGTGTTTGTGTGTGTGTGTGTGTTGGGGGAGGGAGTGTGTGTGTGTGTGTTGGGGAGGGAGTGTGTGTGTGTGTGTGTTGGGGAGGGAGTGTGTGTGTGTGTGTGTGTGGGGAGGAGTGTGTGTGTGTGTGTGTGTGTGTGTGTTGGGGAGGGAGTGTGTGTGTGTGTGTTGGGGAGGGGGGTGTGTGTGTGTGTGTGTTGGGGAGGGAGTGTGTGTGTGTGTTGGGAGGGAGTGTGTGTGTGTGTGTGTTGGGGAGGGAGTGTGTGTGTGTGTGTTGGGGAGGGAGTGTGTGTGTGTGTTGGGGAGGGAGTGTGTGTGTGTGTTGGGGAGGGAGTGTGTGTGTGTGTGTTGGGGAGGGAGTGTGTGTGTGTGTTTGGGGAGGGAGTGTGTGTGTGTGTTGGGGAGGGAGTGTGTGTGTGTGTTGGGGAGGGAGTGTGTGTGTGTGTGTTGGGGGGGAGTGTGTGTGTGTGTTGGGGAGGGGAGTGTGTGTGTGTGTGTGTGTGTGTGTGGGGAGGGAGGTGTGTGTGTGTGTGTGTGTTGGGGAGGGAGGTGGTGTGTGTGTGTGTGTGTGTGTGTGTTGGGGAGGTGGTGGGGTGAGTGTGTGTGTGTGTGTTGGGGAGGGAGTGTGTGTGTGTGTGTGTGTGGGTGTGTGTGTGTGTGTGTGTGTTGGGAGGGAGTGTGTGTGTGTGTGTGTTGGGGAGGGAGTGTGTGTGTGTGTGTTGGGGAGGGAGTGTGTGTGTGTGTGTGTGTGTGTGTTGGGGAGGAGTGTGTGTGTGTGTGTTGGGGAGGGGAGTGTGTGTGTGTGTGTGTGTTGGGGAGGGAGTGTGTGTGTGTGTGTGTTGGGGAGGGAGTGTGTGTGTGTGTGTTGGGGAGGGTGTGTGTGTGTGTGTGTTGGGGAGGGAGTGTGTGTGTGTGTGTTGGGGAGGGAGTGTGTGTGTGTGTGTGTTGGGGAGGGAGTGTGTGTGTGTGTGTTGGGGAGGGAGTGTGTGTGTGTGTGTGTGTTGGGGAGGGAGTGTGTGTGTGTGTGTGTGTTGGGAGGGAGTGTGTGTGTGTGTGTGTTGGGGAGGGAGTGTGTGTGTGTGTGTGTTGGGGAGGGAGTGTGTGTGTGTGTGTGTTGGGGAGGGAGTGTGTGTGTGTGTTGGGGAGGGAGTGTGTGTGTGTGTTGGGGAGGGAGTGTGTGTGTGTTGGGGAGGGAGTGTGTGTGTGTGTTGGGGAGGGAGTGTGTGTGTGTGTTGGGGAGGAGTGTGTGTGTGTGTTGGGGAGGGAGGGCGTGTGTGTGTGTTGGGGAGGGAGTGTGTGTGTGTGTGTGTGTTGGGAGGGAGTGTGTGTGTGTGTGTTGGGGAGGGAGTGTGTGTGTGTGTGTGTGTTGGGGAGGGATTGCGTGCGTGTGTGTGTGTTGGGGAGGGAGTGTGTGTGTGCGTGTTGGGATGGAGTGTGTGTGTTGGGAGGGAGTGTGTGTGTTTGTGTTGGGGAGGGAGGGTGTTTGTGTTGGGGAAGGAGTGTGTGTGTGTGTTGGGGAAGGAGTGTGTGTGTGTGTTGGGGAGGGAGTGTGTGTGTGTGTGTGTGTGTGTGTTGGGGAGGGAGTGTGTGTGTGTATGTGTGTGTGTTGGGGAGGGAGTGTGTGTGTGTGTGTGTTGGGGAGGGAGTGTGTGTGTGTGTGTGTGTTGTTGGGGAGGGAGTGTGTGTGTTGGGGAGGGAGTGTGTGTGTTGGGGAGTGTGTGTGTGTTGGGGAGGGAGTGTGTGTGTGTGTGTGTTGGGGGGAGGGAGTGTGTGTGTGTGTGTTGGGGAGGGAGTGTGTGTGTGTGTGTTGGGGAGGGAGTGTGTGTGTGTGTGTTGGGGAGGGAGTGCGTGTGTGTGTTGGGGAGGTAGTGCGTGTGTGTGTTGGGGAGGGAGTGCGTGTGTGTGTTTGGGGAGGGAGTGTGTGTGTGTGTGTGTGTGTGTGTTGGGGAGGGAGTGTGTGTGTGTGTGTGTGTGTGTGTTGGGGAGGGAGTGAGTGTGTGTGTGTGTGTGTTGGGGAGGGAGTGAGTGTGTGTGTGTGTGTGTTGGGGAGGGAGTGTGTGTGTGTGTGTGTTGGGGAGGGAGTGTGTGTGTGTGTGTGTGTTGGGGAGGGAGTGTGTGTGTGTGTGTGTTGGGGAGGGAGTGTGTGTGTGTGTGTTGGGGAGGGAGTGTGTGTGTGTGTTGGGGAGGGAGTGTGTGTGTGTGTGTTTGGGGAGGGAGTGTGTGTGTGTGTGTGTGTGTGTGTTGGGGAGGGAGTGGGTGTGTGTGTGTGTGTGTGTGTGTTGGGGAGGGAGGGAGTGTGTGTGTGTGTTGGGGAAGGAGTGTGTGTGTGTGTGTGTTGGGGAGGGAGTGTGTGTGTGTTGGGGAGGGAGTGTGTGTGTGTGTGTTGGGGAGGGAGTGTGTGTGTGTTGGGGAGGGAGTGTGTGTGTGTGTGTTGGGGAGGGGAGTGTGTGTGTGAGTTGGGGAGGGAGTGTGTGTGTGTGTGTTGTGTGTTGGGGAGGAGTGTTGTGTGTGTGGTGTGTGTGTGTGTGTGTGTTGGGGAGGGAGTGTGTGTGTGTGTGTGTTGGGGAGGGAGTGTGTGTGTGTGTGTGTGTTGGGGAGGGAGTGTGTGTATGTGTGTGTGTGTTGGGGAGGGAGTGTGTGTATGTGTGTGTGTGTTGGGGAGGGAGTGTGTGTGTGTGTGTGTGTGTTGGGGAGGGAGTGTGTGTGTGTGTGTGTGTGTGGGGAGGGAGTGTGTGTGTGTGTGTGTGTTGGGGAGTGTGTGTGTGTGTGTGTGTTGGGGAGGGAGTGTGGTGTGGTGTGTGTGTTGTGTGTGGGGGAGGGAGTGTGTGTGTGTGTTGGGGGAGGGAGTGTGTGTGTTGGGGAGGGAGTGTGTGTGTGTGTTGGGCAGGGAGTGTGTGTGTGTGTGTTGGGGAGGGAGTGTGTGTGTGTGTGTATTGGGGAGGGAGTGTGTGTGTGTGTGTTGGGGAGGGAGTGAGTGTGTGTGTGTGTGTTGGGGAGGGAGTGCGTGTGTGTGTGTGTTGGGGAGGGAGTGCGTGTGTGTGTTGGGGAGGGAGTGTGTGTGTGTGTGTGTGTGTGTGTTGGGGAGGGAGTGTGTGTGTGTGTGTGTGTGTGTGTGGAGGGGATGTGTGTGTGTGTGTGTGTGTTGGGGAGGGGTGTGTGTGTGTGTGTGAGTGTGTGTGTGTGTGTTGGGGGAAGGAGTGTGTGTGTGTTGTGTGTTGGGGAGGGAGTGTGTGTGTGTGTGTGTTGGGAGGGAGGGTGTGTGTGTGTGTGTCGGGGGGAGCAGTGTGTGTGTGTGGTGGGGGAGCAGTGTGTGTGTGTGTCGGGGGGGAGCAGTGTGTGTGTGTGTTGGGGAGGGAGTGTTTGTGTGTGTTGGGGAGGGAGTGTGTGTGTGTGTTGGGGAGGGTGTGTGTGTGTGTTGGGGAGAGAGTCTGTGTATGTGTGTTGGGAGGGGAGTGTGTGTGTGTGTTTGGGGAGGGAGTGTGTGTGTGTGTGTTGGGGAGGGAGTGTGTGTGTGTGTGTGGGGAGGGTGTGTGTGTGTGTGTTGGGGAGGGAGGGAGTGTGTGTGTGTGTTGGGGAAGGAGTGTGTGTGTGTGTGTGTTGGGGAAGGAGTGTGTGTGTGTGTGTGTTGGGGAGGGAGTGTGTGTGTGTGTGTTGGGGAGGGAGTGTGTGTGTGTGTGTGTGTGTGTGTGTGTGTGTGTGTGTGTGTGTGTGTGTTGGGAGGGAGTGGAGTGTGTGTGTGTGTGTGTGTGTTGGGGAGGGAGTGTGTGTGTGTGTGTGTGTGTTTGGGAGGGAGTGTGTGTGTGTGTGTGTTGGGGAGGGAGTGTGTGTGTGTGTGTGTGTGTGTTGGGAGAGGGTGTGTGTGTGTGTGTGTTGGGGAGGGAGTGTGTGTGTGTGTGTGTGTGTGAGAGTGAGTGGGTTGGGAGGAGTGTGTGTGTGTGTGTTGGGGAGCGAGTGTGTGTGTGTGTTGGGGAGCGAGTGTGTGTGTGTGTTGGGGAGTGTGTGTGTGTGTGTTGGGGAGGGAGTGCGCGTGTGTGTGTGTGTGTGTTGGGGAGGGAGTGTGTGTGTTGGGGAGGGAGTGTGTGTGTTGGGGAGGGAGTGTGTGTGTTGGGGAGGGAGTGTGTGTGTTGGGGAGGGAGTGCGTGTGTGTGTGTGTTGGGGAGGGAGTGCGTGTGTGTGTGTGTGTTGGGGAGGGAGTGAGTGTGTGTGTGTGTGTTGGGGAGGGAGTGCGTGTGTGTGTGTGTTGGGGAGGGAGTGCGTGTGTGTGTTGGGGAGGGAGTGTGTGTGTGTGTGTGTGTGTTGGGGAGGGAGTGTGTGTGTGTGTGTGTTGGGGAGGGAGTGAGTGTGTGTGTGTGTGTGTTGGGGAGGTAGTGTGTGTGTGTGTGTGTGTGTTGGGGAAGGAGTGTGTGTGTGTTTGTGTGTATTGGAGGGAGTGTGTGTGTGTGTGTGTGTGTGTGTGTGTGTGTGTGTGTTGGGGAGGGAGGGAGTGTGTGTGTGTGTTGGGAAGGATGGGTGTGTGTGTGTGTGTGTGTGTTGGGGAGGGGAGTGTGTGTGTGTGTTGGGGAGAGTGTGTGTGTGTGGTTGGGGAGGGAGTGTGTGTGTGTGTTGGGGAGGAGTGTGTGTGTGTGTGTTGGGGAGGGAGTGTGTGTGTGTGTGTTGGGGAGGGAGTGTGTGTGTGTGTGTGGGGAGGGAGTGTGTGTGTGTGTGTTGGGGAGGGAGTGTGTGTGTGTGTTGGGGAGGGAGTGTGTGTGTTGTGTTGGGGAGGAGTGTGTGTGTGTGTTGGGGAGGGAGTGTGTGTGTGTGTGTTGGGGAGGGAGTGTGTGTGTGTGTGTGGGGAGGGAGTGTGTGTGTGTGTTGGGGAGGGAGTGTGTGTGTGTGTTGGGGAGGGGAGTGTGTGTGTGTGTTGGGGAGGGAGTGTGTGTGTGTGTTGGGGAGGAGTGTGTGTGTGTGTGTGTGTGTTGGGAGGGAGTGTGTGTGTGTGTGTGTGTTGGGGAGGGTGATGTGTGTGTGTGTGTGTGTTGGGGGAGGAGTGTGTGTGTGGGTGTGTGTGTTGGGGAGGGAGTGTGTGTGTGTGTGTGTTGGGGAGGGGTGTGTGTGTGTGTGTGTTTGGGAGGGAGTGTGTGTGTGTGTTGGGGAGGGAGTGTGTGTGTGTGTGTGTTGGGGAGGGAGGTGTGTGTGTGTGTGGGGAGGAGTGTGTGTGTGTGTTGGGGAGGAGTGTGTGTGTGTGTTTGGGAGGGAGTGTGTGTGTGTGTTGGGGAGGGAGTGTGTGTGTGTGTTGGGGGGGGAGTGTGTGTGTGTTTGTGTTGGGGAGGTAGTGTGTGTGTTTGTGTTGGGGAGGTAGTGTGTGTGTGTGTTGGGGAAGGAGTGTGTGTGTGTGTTGGGGAGGCAGTGTGTGTGTGTGTGTTGGGGAGGGAGGAGTGGTGTGTGTGTGTGTGTGTGGGGAGGGAGGTGGTGGTGTGTGTGTGTTGGGGAGGGAGGTGTGTGTGTGTGTGTGTGTGTTGGGAGGGAGTGTGTGTGTGTGTGTGTGTGTGGTGGGGAGGGAGTGTGTGTGTGTGTGTTGGGGAGGAGTGTGTGTGTGTGTGTGTGTTGGGGAGGGAGTGTGTGTGTGTGTGTGTGTTGGGGAGGGAGTGTGTGTGTGTGTGTTGGGGAGGGGGAGTGTGTGTGTGTGTGTGTTGGGGAGGGAGTGTGTGTGTGTGTGTGTTGTGAGGGGAGTGTGTGTGTGTGTTGTGTTGGGGAGGGGAGTGTGGGTGTGTGTTGGGGGTGGGTGTGTGTGTGTGTGTGTGTGTTGGGGAGGGAGTGTGTGTGTGTGTGTTGGGGAGCGAGTGTGTGTGTGTGTTGGGGAGCGAGTGTGTGTGTGTGTTGGGGAGTGTGTGTGTGTGTGTTGGGGAGGGAGTGCGCGTGTGTGTGTGTGTGTTGGGGAGGGAGTGTGTGTGTTGGGAGGAGTGTGGTGTTGGGAGGGAGTGTGTGTGTGTGTGTGGGAGGGAGTGTGTGTGTTGGGGGAGGGAGTGTGTGTGTGTGTGTGTGTTGGGGGGGAGTGGTGTGTGTGTGTGTGTGGGGAGGGAGTGAGTGAGTGTGTGTGTGTTGTGTTGGGGAGGGAGTGGTGTGTGTGTGTGTTGGGGAGGGAGTGTGTGTGTGTGTTGGGGAGGGGAGTGTGTGTGTGTGTGTGTGTGTGTGTGTTGGGGAGGGAGTGTGTGTGTTGTGTGTTGGGGAGGGAGTGAGTGAGTGTGTGTGTGTGTGTGTTGGGGAGGGAGTGTGTGTGTGTGTGTGTGTTGGGGAAGGAGTGTGTGTGTGTTTGTGTGTATTGGAGGGAGTGTGTGTGTGTGTGTGTGTGTGTGTGTGTGTGTGTGTGTGTTGGGGAGGGAGGGAGTGTGTGTGTGTGTTGGGGAAGGAGTGTGTGTGTGTGTGTGTGTGTGTGTGTGTTGGGGAGGGAGTGTGTGTGTGTGTGTTGGGGAGGGAGTGTGTGTGTGTGTGTTGGGGAGGGAGTGTGTGTGTGTGTTGGGGAGGAGTGTGTGTGTGTGTGTTGGGAGGGAGTGTGTGTGGGTGTGTTGGGGAGGGAGTGTGTGTGTGTGTGTTGGGGAGGGAGTGTGTGTGTGTGTTGGGGAGGGAGTGTGTGTGGTGTGTTGGAGGGAGTGTGTGTGTGTGTTGGGGGGGAGAGTGTGTGTGTGTGTTGGGGAGGGAGTGTGTGTGTGTGTTGGGGAGGAGGAGTGTGTGTGTGTGGTTGGGGAGGAGTGTGTGTGTGTGTTGGGGAGGGAGTGTGTGTGTGTGTTGGGGAGGGAGTGTGTGTGTGTGTTGGGGAGGTAGTGTGTGTGTGTGTGTGTGTGTGTTGGGGAGGGAGTGTGTGTGTGTGTGTGTGTTGGGGAGGGAGTGTGTGTGTGTGTGTGTGTTGGGGAGGAGTTGTGTGTGTGTGTGTGTGTGTGTTGGGGAGGGAGGAGTGTGTGTGTGTGTGTGTTGGGGAGGGAGTGTGTGTGTGTGTGTGTTGGGGAGGAGGTGTGTGTGTGTGTGTTGGGGAGGGAGTGTGTGTGTGTGTTGGGGAGGGAGTGTGTGTGTGTGTTGGGGAGGGAGTGTGTGTGTGTGTGTTGGGGAGGGAGTGTGTGTGTGTGTGTGGGGGGGGAGTGTGTGTGTGTGTGTTGGGGAGGGTAGTGTGTGTGTGTGTGGGGGAAGGAGTGTGTGTGTGTGGTTGGGGAGGGAGTGTGTGTGTGTGTGTTGGGGAGGGAGGTGGTGTGTGTGTGTGTGTGTGTGTGTGTTGGGGAGGGAGGCGGTGTGTGTGTGTTGGGGAGGGAGGCGGTGTGTGTGTGTTGGGGAGGGAGGCGGTGTGTGTGTGTGTGTGTGTGTGTTGGGGAGGGAGTGTGTGTGTGTGTGTGTGTTGGGGAGGGAGTGTGTGTGTGTGTTGGGGAGGGAGTGTGTGTGTGTGTGTTGGGGAGGGAGTGTGTGTGTGTGTGTGTTGGGGAGGGAGTGTGTGTGTGTGTGTGTTGGGGAGGGAGTGTGTGTGTGTGTGTG
>NC_054468.1:151028748-151031248 GCF_017639515.1 Carcharodon carcharias
GTGTGTTGGGGAGGGATGTGTGTGTGTGTGTGTGTTGGGGAGGGGTGTGTGTGTGTGTGGTTGTGTTGGGGAGTGTGTGTGTGTGTGTGTGTTGGGGAGTGAGTGTGTGTGTGTGTGTGTGTTGGGTGGGGTGTGTGTGTTGGGGAGGGAGTGTGTGTGTTGGGGAGGGAGTGCGTGTGTGTGTGTGTTGGGGAGGGAGTGTGTGTGTGTGTGTGTTGGGGAGGGAGTGCGTGTGTGTGTGTGTTGGGGAGGGAGTGCGTGTGTGTGTTGGGGAGGGAGTGTGTGTGTGTGTGTGTGTGTGTGTTGGGGAGGGAGTGTGTGTGTGTGTGTTGGGGAGGGAGTGAGTGTGTGTGTGTGTGTTGGGGAGGGAGTGTGTGTGTGTGTGTGTGTTGGGGAAGGAGTGTGTGTGTGTTTGTGTGTTGGGGAGGGAGTGTGTGTGTGTGTGTGTGTGTGTGTTGGGGAGGGAGGGAGTGTGTGTGTGTGTTGGGGAAGGAGTGTGTGTGTGTGTGTGTTGGGGAGGGAGTGTGTGTGTGTGTGTGTTGGGGAGGGAGTGTGTGTGTGTGTGTTGGGGAGGGAGTGTGTGTGTGTGTTGGGGAGGGAGTGTGTGTGTGTGTGTTGGGGAGGGAGTGTGTGTGTGTGTTGGGGAGGGAGTGAGGTGTGTGTGTGTTGGGGAGGGAGTGTGTGTGTGTGTGTGGGGAGGAGTGTGTGTGTGTGTTGGGAGGGAGTGTGTGTGTTTGTGTTGGGGAGGGAGTGTGTGTGTGTGTGTGTGTTGTGGAAGGAGTGTGTGTGTGTGTGTTGGGGAGGGAGTGTGTGTGTGTGTGTGTGTGTGTGTGTGTGTGTGTGTGTGTGTGTGTGTGTTGGGGAGGGAGTGTGTGTGTGTATGTGTGTGTGTTGGGTTGGGAATGTGTGTGCGTGTGTGTGTGGGGGAGGGTGTGTGTGTGTGTGGGTGTGTGTGGGGGAGGGTGTGTGTGTGTGTGTGTGTGTGTGTGTGTGTGTTGGGGAGGGAGTGTGTGTGTGTGTGTTGGGGAGGGAGTGTGTATGTGTGTGTGTGTGTGTGTGTTGGGAGGGGTGTGTGTGTGTGTGTTGGGGAGGGAGTGTGTGTGTGTGTTGGGAGGGAGTGTGTGTGTGTGTTGGGGAGTGTGTGTGTGTGTGTGTGTGTTGGGGAGGGAGTGGCGTGTGTGTGTGTGTTGGGGAGGGAGTGTGTGTGTGTTGGGGAGGGAGTGTGTGTGTGTTGGGGAGGAGTGTGTGGTGTGTGTGTGTTGGGGAGGGAGTGTGTGTGTGTTGTGTGGGGGGGAGTGCGTGTGTGTGTGTTGTGTTGGGGAGGGGAGTGCGTGTGTGTGTGTGTGTTGGGGAGGGGAGTGGTGTGTGTGTTGGGGGAGGGAGTGTGTGTGTGTGTGTGTGTGTGTTGGGGAGGAGTGTGTGTGTGTGTGTGTGTTGGGAGGGAGTGTGTGTGTGTTGTGTTGGGGAGGGAGTGAGTGTGTGTGTGTGTGTGTTGGGGAGGGAGTGTGTGTGTGTGTGTGTTGGGGGGAAGAGTGTGTGTGTGTTTGTGTGTATTGGGGGAGTGTGTGTGTGTGTGTGTGTGTTGTGTTGGGGGAGGGAGTGTGTGTGTGTGTTGGGGAGGGAGTGTGTGTGTGTTGTGTGTGTGTGTGTTGGGGAGGGAGAGTGTGTGTGTGTGTGTGTTGGGGAGAGAGTCTGTGTATGTGTGTTGGGGAGGGAGTGTGTGTGTGTGTTGGGGAGTGAGTGTGTGTATGTGTGTTGGGGAGGGAGTGTGTGTATGTGTGTTGGGGAGGGAGTGTGTGTATGTGTGTTGGGGAGGGAGTGTGTGTGTGTGTTGGGGAGGGAGTGTGTGTGTGTGTTGGGGAGGTATTGTGTGTGTGTGTATGTGTGTTGGGGACGGAGTGTGTGTGTGTGTTGGGGAGAGAGTGTGTGTGTGTGTTGGGGAGGGAGTGTGTGTGTGTGTTGGGGAGGGAGTGTGTGTGTGTGTTGGGGAGGGAGTGTGTGTGTGTGTGTGTTGGGGAGGGAGTGTGTGTGTGTGTGTGTGTTGGGGAGGAGTGTGTGTGTGTGTGTGTGTGGGGGAGGAGTGTGTGTGTGTGTGTGTGTTGGGGAGGGAGTGTGTGTGTGTGTGTGTGTTGGGGAGGGAGTGTGTGTGTGTGTGTGTTGGGGAGGGAGTGTGTGTGTGTGTTGTGGGAGGGGGAGTGTTGTGTGTGTGTTGGGGAGGGAGTGTGTGTGTGTGTGTTGGGGAGGGAGTGTGTGTGTTGTGTTGGGGGAGGGAGTGTGTGTGTGTTGGGGAGGGAGTGTGTGTGTGTGTTGGGGAGGGAGTGTGTGTGTGTGTTGGGGGGAGGGTGTGTGTGTGTGTGTTGGGGAGGGAGTGTGTGTGTGTGTGTTGGGGAGGGAGTGTGTGTGTGTGTTGGGGAGGGAGAGTGTGAGTGTGTGTATGTGTGTTGGGGACGGAGTGTGTGTGTGTTTGTGTTGGGGAGGTAGTGTGTGTGTGTGTTGGGGA
>NC_054468.1:151036248-151043748 GCF_017639515.1 Carcharodon carcharias
GGTGTGTGTGGGGGGGAGGTGTGTGTGTGTGTGTGTGTTGGGGAGGGAGTGTGTGTGTGTGTGTGTGTGTGTGTGTAGGGGAGTGTGTGTGTGTGTTGGGGAGTGTGTGTGTGTGTTGGGGGGAGTGTGTGTGTGTGTTGGGGAGGGAGTGTGTGTGTGGTGTGTGTTGGGGAGGGAGTGTGTGTGTGTGTGTGTGTTGTTGGGGAGGGAGTGTGGTGTTGTGTGTGTGTTGGGGAGGGAGTGTGTGTGTGTGTGTGTTGGGAGGGAGTGTGTGTGTGTGTGTTGGGGAAGGAGTGTGTGTGTGTGTGTTGGGGAGGGAGTGTGTGTGTGTGTGTGTTGGGGAGGGAGTGTGTGTGTGTGTGTTTGGGAGGGAGTGTGTGTGTGTGTGTTGGGGAGGGAGTGTGTGTGTGTGTGTTGGGGGGGAGTGTGTGTGTGTGTGTGTTGGGGAGGGAGTGTGTGTGTGTGTGTTGGGGAGGGAGTGTGTGTGTGTGTTGGGGAGGGAGTGTGTGTGTGTGTGTTGGGGAGGGTGTGTGTGTGTGTGTGTGTGTGTGTGTGTGTGTGTTGGGGAGGGAGTGTGTGTGTGTGTGTGTGTTGGGGAGGGAGTGAGTGTGTGTGTGTGTGTTGGGGAGGGAGTGTGTGTGTGTGTGTGTGTTGGGGAAGGAGTGTGTGTGTGTGGGTTGGGGAGGGAGTGTGTGTGTGTGTGTGTGGTGTGTTGGGGAGGGAGGGAGTGAGGGTGTGTGTGTGTGTGTTGGGGAGGGAGTGTGTGTGTGTGTGTGTGTTGGGGAGGGAGTGTGTGTGTGTGTTGGGGAGGGAGTGGTGTGTGTGTGTTGGGGAGGGGAGTGTGTGTGTGTGTTGGGGAGGGAGTGTGTGTGTGTGTTGGGGAGGGAGTGTGTGTGTGTGTGGTGTGTGTGTGTGTGTGTGTGGGGGAGGGGAGTGTGTGTGTGTGTGTGTGTTGGGGAGGGAGTGCGTGTGTGTGTGTGTGTTGGGGAGGGAGTGTGTGTGTGTGTGTGTGTGTGTGTTGTGGGGTGAGGGAGTGTGTGTGTGTGTTGGGGAGGGAGTGTGTGTGTGTGTTGGGGAGGGAGTGTGTGTGTGTTGGGGAGGGAGTGTGTGTGTGTTGGGGGGGAGTGTGTGTGTGTGTGTGTTGGGGAGGGAGTGTGTGTGTGTGTTGGGGAGGGAGTGTGTGTGTGTGTTGGGGAGGGAGTGTGTGTGTGTGTTGGGGAGGCAGTGTGTGTGTGTGTGTTGGGGAGGGAGGCAGTGTGTGTGTGTTGGGGAGGGAGTGTGTGTGTGTGTTGGGGAGGGAGTGTGTGTGTGTGTGTGTGTTGGGGAGGGAGTGTGTGTGTGTGTTGGGGAGGGAGTGTGTGTGTGTGTGTGTGTTGGGGAGGGAGTGTGTGTGTGTGTGTGTGTTGTGTGTGTGTTGGTGAGGGAGTGTGTGTGTGTGTGTTGGGGACGGAGTGTGTGTGTGTGTGTGTTGGGGAGGGAGTGTGTGTGTGTGTGTGTGTTGGGGAAGGGTGTGTGTGTGTGTGTGTGTTGGGGAGGGAGTGTGTGTGTGTGTGTTGGGAGGGAGTGTGTGTGTGTGTGTTGGGGAGGGAGTGTGTGTGTGTGTGTTGGGAGGGAGTGTGTGTGTGTGTGTTGGGAAGGTGTGTATGTGTTGGGGAGGGAGTGTGTGTGTGTGTGTTGGGGAGGGGAGTGTGTGTGTGAGTTGGGGAGGGAGTGTGTGTGTGTGTTGGGGAGGGAGTGTGTGTGTGTGTTGGGGAGGGAGTGTGTGTGTGTGTTGGGGAGGGAGTGTGTGTGTGTGTTGGGGAGGGAGTGTGTGTGTGTGTTGGGGAGGGAGTGTGTGTGTGTGTTGGGGGGAGGGAGTGTGTGTGTGTGTTGGGGAGGGAGTGTGTGTGTGTGTTGGGGAGGGAGTGTGTGTGTGTGTGTGTGTTGGGGAGGGAGTGTGTGTGTGTGTGTGTGTGTGTGTTGGGGAGGAGTGTGTGTGTGTGTGTGGGGAGGGAGTGGTGTGTGTGTGTGTGTGTGTGTTGGGGAGGGAGTGTGTGTGTGTGTTGGGTGGGAGGGAGTGTGTGTGTGTGTGTGTTGGGGAGGGAGTGTGTGTGTGTGTGTGTTGGGGAGGGAGTGTGTGTGTGTGTGTGTGTGTTGGGGAGGGAGTGTGTGTGTGTGTTGGGGGGGGAGTGTGTGTGTGTGTGTGTTGGGGAGGGAGGGTGTGTGTGTGTTGGGGAGGGAGGGTGTGTGTGTGTTGGGGGAGGGAGTGTGTGTGTGTGTGTTGGGGAGGGAGTGTGTGTGTGTGTTGGGGAGGGAGTGTGTGTGTGTGTTGGGGAGGGAGTGTGTGTGTGTGTGTTGGGGAGGGAGTGTGTGTGTGTGTGTTGGGTGAGGGAGGGAGAGTGTGTGTGTGTGTGTGTGTTGGGGAGGGAGGCGGTGTGTGTGTGTGTGTTGGGGAGGGAGGCGGTGTGTGTGTGTGTGTTGGGGAGGGAGGCGGTGTGTGTGTGTGTGTGTGTGTTGGGGAGGGAGTGTGTGTGTGTGTGTTGGGGAGGGAGTGTGTGTGTGTGTTGGGGAGGGAGTGTGTGTGTGTGTGTGTGTGTGTTGGGGAGGGAGTGTGTGTGTGTGTTGGGGAGGGAGTGTGTGTGTGTGTGTGTGTGTGTTGGGGAGGGAGTGTGTGTGTGTGTGTGTGTGTTTGGGAGGGAGTGTTGTGTGTGTGTGTGTGTGTGTGTGTTGGGAGGGAGTGTGTGTGTGTGTTGGGGAGGGGGAGTGTGTGTGTGTGTTGGGGAGGGAGTGTGTGTGTGTGTGTTGGGGAGGGAGTGTGTGTGTGTGTGTTGGGGAGGGAGTGTGTGTGTGTGTGTGTGTTGGAGAGGTGTGTGTGTGTGTTGGGGAGGGTGTGTGTGTGTGTGTTGGGGAGGGAGTGTGTGTGTGTGTGTGTTGGGGAGGGAGTGTGTGTGTGTGTGTGTTGGGGAGGGAGTGTGTATGTGTTGGGGAGGGAGTGTGTGTGTGTGTGTTGGGGAGGGAGTGTGTGTGTGTGTGTTGGGGAGGGGAGTGTGTGTGTGTGTTGGGGAGGGAGTGTGTGTGTGTGTTGTGGAGGGAGTGTGTGTGTGTGTGTGTTGGGGGAGGGAGTGTGTGTGTGTGTGTGTTGGGGAGGGAGTGTGTGTGTGTGTGTTGGGAGGGATAGTGTGTGTGTGTGTTGGGGAGGGAGTGTGTGTGTGTGTGTTGGGGGAGGGAGTGTGTGTTGTGGTGTGTGTGTGTGTGTGTGTGTTGGGGAGGGAGTGTGTGTGTGTGTGTGTGTTGGGGAGGGAGTGTGTGTGTGTGTGTGTGTGGGGAGGGAGTGTGTGTGTGTGTGTGTGTGTTGGGGAGGGAGTGTGTGTGTGTGTGTGTGTTGGGAGGGAGTGTTGTGTGTGTGTGTGTGTGTGTGTGTGTGTTGTTGGGGAGGGAGTGTGTGTGTGTGTGTGTTGGGGAGGGAGTGTGTGTGTGTGTGTGTGTTGGGGAGTGCGTGTGTGTGTGTGTTGGGGAGGGAGTGTGTGTGTGTGTGTTGGGGAGGGAGTGTGTGTGTGTGTTCGGGAGGAGTGTGTGTGTGTGTGTTGGGGAGGGAGTGTGTGTGTGTGTGTTGGGGAGGGAGTGTGTGTGTGTGTTGGGGAGGGAGTTGTGTGTGTGTGTGTTGGGGAGGGAGTGTGTGTGTGTGTTGGGGAGGGAGTGTGTGTGTGTTGGGAGGGAGTGTGTGTGTTTGTGTTGGGGAGGGAGTGTGTGTGTGTGTGTGTTGGGGAGGGAGTGTGTGTGTGTGTTGGGGAGGGAGTGTGTGTGTGTGTTGGGGAGGGAGTGTGTGTGTGTGTGTTGGGGAGGGAGTGTGTGTGTGTGTGTGTTGGGGAAGGAGTGTGTGTGTGTGTTGGGGAGGGAGTGTGTGTGTGTATGTGTGTGTGTTGGGGAGGGAATGTGTGTGCGTGTGTGTGTGTTTGGGAGGGAGTGTGTGTGTGTGTGTGTTGGGGAGGGTGTGTGTGTGTGTGTGTGTGTGTTGGGGAGGGAGTGTGTGTGTGTGTGTTGGGGAGGGAGTGTGTATGTGTGTGTGTGTGTGTGTGTGTGTGTGTGTTGGGGAGGGAGTGTGTGTGTTGGGGAGCGAGTGTGTGTGTGTGTTGGGGAGCGAGTATGTGTGCGTGTTGGGGAGCGAGTGTGTGTGTGTGTTGGGGAGTGTGTGTGTGTGTGTTGGGGGGGGAGTGCGCGTGTGTGTGTGTGTTGGGGAGGGAGTGTGTGTGTTGGGGAGGGAGTGCGTGTGTGTGTGTGTTGGGGAGGGAGTGCGTGTGTGTGTGTGTGTTGGGGAGGGAGTGTGTGTGTGTGTGTGTGTTGGGGAGGGAGTGTGTGTGTGTGTGTGTTGGGGAGGGAGTGTGTGTGTGTGTTGGGGAGGGAGTGTGTGTGTGTGTGTGTGTGTGTGTGTGTGTGTTGGGGAGGGAGTGTGTGTGTGTTTGTGTGTATTGGAGGGAGTGTGTGTGTGTGTGTGTGTGTGTGTGTGTGTGTGTGTTGGGGAGGGAGGGAGTGTGTGTGTGTGTTGGGGAAGGAGTGTGTGTGTGTGTGTGTGTGTGTTGGGGAGGGAGTGTGTGTGTGTGTTGGGGAGAGAGTCTGTGTATGTGTGTTGGGGAGGGAGTGTGTGTGTGTGTTGGGGGGGAGTGTGTGTGTGTGTGTGTTGGGGAGGAGTGTGTGTGTGTGTGTTGGGGAGGGAGTGTGTGTGTGTGTGTTGGGGAGGGAGTGTGTGTGTGTGTGTTGGGGAGGGTGTGAGGTGTGTGTGTGTGTGTTGGGGAGGGAGTGTGTGTGTGTGTTGGGGAGGAGTGTGTGTGTGTGTGTGTGTGTTGGGGAGGGAGTGTGTGTTGTGTGTGGGGGAGGGTGTGTGTGTGTGTGTTGGGGAGGGAGTGTGTGTGTGTGTTGGGGGAGGGAGTGTGTGTGTGTGTTGGGGAGGGAGTGTGTGTGTGTGTTGGGGAGGGAGTGTGTGTGTGTGTTGGGGAGGGAGTGTGTGTTGTGTGTGTGTGTGTTGGGGAGGAGTGTGTGTGTGTTGGGGGAGGGTGTGTGTGTGTGTGTGTGTGTGTTGGGGAGGGAGTGTGTGGTGTGTGTGTGGTGTGTTGGGAGGGAGTGTGTGTGTGTTGGGGAGGGAGTGTGTGTGTGTGTTGGGGAGGGAGTGTGTGTGTGTGTTGGGGAGGGAGTGTGTGTGTGTGTTGGGGAGGGAGTGTGTGTGTGTGTTGGGGAGGGAGTGTGTGTGTGTGTTGGGGAGGGAGTGTGTGTGTGTGTTGGGGAGGGGTGTGTGTGTGTGTTGGGGAGGGAGTGTGTGTGTGTGTTGGGGAGGGAGTGTGTGTGTGTGTTGGGGGGGGAGTGTGTGTGTGTTTGTGTTGGGGGAGGGAGTGTGTGTGTGTGTTGGGGGGGAGTGTGTGTGTGTGTTGGGGAGGGAGTGTGTGTGTGTGTGTTGGGGAGGGAGGAGTGTGTGTGTGTGTGTGTGTGTGTTGGGGAGGGAGGTGGTGTGTGTGTGTGTTGGGGAGGGAGGTGGTGTGTGTGTGTGTGTGTGTTGGGGAGGGAGTGTGTGTGTGTGTGTGTGTGTGTGGTTGGGGGAGGGAGTGTGTGTGTGTGTTGGGGAGGGAGTGTGTGTGTGTGTGTGTTGTTTGGGGAGGGAGTGTGTGTGTTGTGTGTGTGTGTGTTGGGGAGGGAGTGTGTGTGTGTGTGTGTGTTGGGGAGGGAGTGTGTGTGTGTGTGTGTGTTGGGGAGGGAGTGTGTGTGTGTGTGTTGGGGAGGGAGTGTGTGTGTGTGTGTGTTGGGGAGAGTGTGTGTGTGTGTGTGTGTTGGGGAGGGAGTGTGTGTGTGTGTTGGGGAGGGAGTGTGTGTGTGTGTGTGTGTGTTGGGGAGGGAGTGTGTGTGTGTGGTGTGGGGTGTGTGTGTGGGGAGGTGTGTGTGTGTGTGTGTGTGTGTTTGGGGAGGGTGTGTGTGTGTGTGTAGGGGAGTGTGTGTGTGTGTGTGTTGGGGCGTGTGTGTGTGTGTTGGGGAGTGTGTGTGTGTGTTGGGGAGTGTGTGTGTGTGTTGGGGAGGGAGTGTGTGTGTGTGTGTGTGTTGGGGAGGGAGAGTGTGTATGTGTTGTGGGGTGTGTGTGTGTGTGTGTGTGTGTTTGGGGAGGGAGTGTGTGTGTGTGTTGGGGAGGGAGTGTGTGTGTGTGTTGGGGAGGGAGTGTGTGTGTGTGTTTGGGAGGGAGTGTGTGTGTGTGTTTGGGAGGGAGTGTGTGTGTGTTTGGGAGGGAGTGTGTGTGTGTGTTTGGGAGGGAGTGTGTGTGTGTTTGGGAGGGAGTGTGTGTGTGTGTTTGGGAGGGAGTGTGTGTGTGTGTTGGGGAGGGAGTGTGTGTGTGTTGGGGAGGGAGTGTGTGTGTGTATGTGTGTGTGTTGGGGAGGGAGTGTGTGTGTGTGTTGGGGAGGGAGTGTGTGTGTGTGTTGGGGAGGGAGTGTGTGTGTGTGTTGGGGAGGGAGTGTGTGTGTGTGTTGGGGAGGGAGTGTGTGTGTGTGTTGGGGAGGGAGTGTGTGTGTGTGTGTTGGGGAGGGAGTGTGTGTGTGTGTTGGGGAGGGAGTGTGTGTGTGTGTTGGGGAGGGAGTGTGTGTGTGTGTTGGGGAGGGAGTGTGTGTGTGTGTGTTGGGGAGGGAGTGTGTGTGTGTGTTGGGAGGAGTTGTGTGTGTGTGTGGGGAGGGAGTGTGTGTGTGTGTTGGGGAGGGAGTGTGTGTATGTGTGTTGGGGACGGAGTGTGTGTGTGTGTTGGGGAGAGAGTGTGTGTGTGTGTTGGGGAGGGAGTGTGTGTGTGTGTTGGGAGGGAGTGTGTGTGTTTGTGTTGGGAGGAGAGTGTGTGTGTGTGTTGGGGAGGGAGGGTGTGTGTGTGTGTGTTGGGGAGGGAGGTGTGTGTGTGTGTGTTGGGGAGGGAGTGTGTGTGTGTGTGTGTGTGTTGGGGAGGGAGTGTGTGTGTGTGTGTGTGTGTTGGGAGGGAGTGTGGTGTGTGTGTGTGTTGGAGGGAGGTGAGTGTGTGTGTGTGTGTGTTGGGGAGGGAGTGTGTGTTGTGTGTGTGTGTGGTGTTGGGGAGGGAGTGTGTGTGTGTGTGTGTGTGTTTGGGGAGGGAGTGTGTGTGTGTGTGTTGGGGAGGGAGTGTGTGTGTGTGTGGTGTGTGTGGTGTGGTGTGGGGGAGGAGTGTGTGTGTGTGTGTGTGTTTGTGTGTGTGTGTGTGGGGAGGGAGTGTGTGTGTTGGGGAGCGAGTGTGTGTGTGTGTTGGGGAGCGAGTATGTGTGCGTGTTGGGGAGCGAGTGTGTGTGTGTGTTGGGGAGTGTGTGTGTGTGTGTTGGGGAGGGAGTGCGCGTGTGTGTGTGTGTTGGGGAGGGAGTGTGTGTGTTGGGGGGAGGGAGTGAGTGTGTGTGTGTGTGTGTTGGGGAGGGAGTGTGTGTGTGTGTGTGTTGGGGAGGGAGTGTGTGTGTGTGTGTTTGGGAGGGAGTGTGTGTGTGTGTGTGGTGGGGAGGGGTGTGTGTG
>NC_054468.1:151056248-151058748 GCF_017639515.1 Carcharodon carcharias
GTGTTGGGGAGGGTGTGTGTGTGTTGGGGAGGGAGTGTGTGTGTGTGTGTGTTGGGGAGGGAGTGCGTGCGTGTGTTTGTTGGGGAGGGAGTGTGTGTGTGTGTGTGTTGTGGGAGGGGAGGGAGTGTGTGTGTGTGTGTTTGGGGAGGGAGTGTGTGTGTGTGTGTGTGTGTGTTGGGGAGGGAGTGTGTGTGTGTGTGTGTGTGGGGGAGGGAGTGTGTGTGTGTGTGTGTGTGTTGGGGAGGGAGTGTGTGTGTGTGTGTGTTGGGGTGGGAGTGTGTGTGTGTGTGTGTGTTGGGGAGGAGTGTGTGTGTGTGTGTGTGTTGGGGAGGGAGTGTGTGTGTGTGTGTGTGTGTGTGTGTGTGTGTGTGTGGGGAGGGAGGGTGTGTGTGTGTGTGTTGGGGAGGGAGTGTGTGTGTGTGTGTTGGGGAGGGAGTGTGTGTGTGTGTGTTGGGGAGGGAGTGTGTGTGTGTGTGTTGGGGAGGGAGTGTGTGTGTGTGTGTTTGGGAGGGAGTGTGTGTGTGTGTGTGTGTGTGTGTTGGGGAGGGAGTGTGTGTGTGTGTTGGGGAGGGAGTGTGTGTGTGTGTTGGGGAGGGAGTGTGTGTGTGTGTGTGTGTGTTGGGGAGGGAGTGTGTGTGTGTGTGTGTGTGTGTGTTGGGGAGGGAGTGTGTGTGTGTGTGTGTTGGGGAGTGTGTGTGTGTGTTGGGGAGGGAGTGTGTGTGTGTGTGTGTGTGTTGGGGAGGGAGTGTGTGTGTGTGTGTGTGTGTTGGGGAGGGAGTGGGTGTGTGTGTGTGTGTGTTGGGGAGGGAGTGTGTGTGTGTGTGTGTGTGTTGGGGGGAGTGTGTGTGTGTGTGTGTTGGGGAGCGAGTGTGTGTGTGTGTTGGGGAGTGTGTGTGTGTGTGTGTGTTGGGGAGGGAGTGCGCGTGTGTGTGTGTGTTGGGGAGGGAGTGTGTGTGTTGGGGAGGGAGTGTGTGTGTTGGGGAGGGAGTGTGTGTGTTGGTGAGGGAGTGTGTGTGTTGGGGAGGGAGTGGTGTGTGTGTGTGTTGGGGAGGGAGTGTGTGTGTGTGTGTGTTGGGGGGGAGTGTGTGTGTGTGTGTGTTGGGGAGGGAGTGCGTGTGTGTGTGTGTTGGGGAGGGAGTGTGTGTGTGTGTGTGTTGGGGAGGGAGTGTGTGTGTGTGTTGGGGAGGGTGTGTGTGTGTGTGTGTGTGTGTGTGTTGGGGAGGGAGTGTGTGTGTGTGTGTGTGTTGGGGAGGGAGTGAGTGTGTGTGTGTGTGTGTTGGGGAGGGAGTGTGTGTGTGTGTGTGTTGGGGAAGGTGTGTGTGTGTGTGTGTGTTGGGGAGGGAGTGTGTGTGTGTGTGTGTGTGTGTTGGGAGGGAGGGAGTGTGTGTGTGTGTTGGGGAGGGTGTGTGTGTGTGTGTGTTGGGGAGGGAGTGTGTGTGTGTGTTGGGGAGGGAGTGTGTGTGTGTGTTGGGGAGGGAGTGTGTGTGTGTGTTGGGGAGGGAGTGTGTGTGTGTGTTGGGGAGGGAGAGTGTGTGTGTGTGTGTTGGGGGGAGGGAGTGTGTGTGTGTGTTGGGGAGGGAGTGTGTGTGTGTGTGTTGGGGAGGGAGTGTGTGTGTGTGTGGGGGAGGGAGTGTGTGTGTGTGTTGGGAGGGTGTGTGTGTGTGTGTGTTGGGGAGGGAGTGTGTGTGTGTGTGTGTTGGGGAAGGAGTGTGTGTGTGTGTGTTGGGGAAGGAGTGTGTGTGTGTGTGTTGGGGAGGGAGTGTGTGTGTGTGTGTGTGTGTGTGTGTGTGTTGGGGAGGGAGTGTGTGTGTGTATGTGTGTGTGTTGGGGAGGGAATGTGTGTGCGTTTGTATGTGTTTGGGAGGTAGTGTGTGTGTGTTTGTTGGGGAGGGAGTGTGTGTGTGTGTGTGTGTGTTGGGGAGGGAGTGTGTGTGTGTGTGTGGGGAGGGAGTGTGTATGGTGTGTGTGTGTGTGTGTGTGTGTTGGGGAGGGAGTGTGTGTGTGTGTGTTGGGAGGGTGTGTGTGTGTGTGTGTTGGGGAGCGAGTGTGTGTGTGTGTTGGGGAGTGTGTGTGTGTGTGTTGGGTTGGGAGTGCGCGTGTGTGTGTGTGTTGGGGAGGGAGTGTGTGTGTTGGGGAGGGAGTGTGTGTGTTGGGGAGGGAGTGCGTGTGTGTGTGTGTTGGGGAGGGAGTGCGTGTGTGTGTGTGTTGGGGAGGGAGTGCGTGTGTGTGTGTGTGTGTTGGGGAGGGAGTGCGTGTGTGTGTGTGTTGGGGAGGGAGTGTGTGTGTGTGTTGGGAGGGAGTGTGTGTGTGTGTGTGTGTGTGTGTGTTGGGGAGGGAGTGTGTGTGTGTGTGTTGGGGAGGGAGTGTGTGTGTGTGTGTGTGTTGGGGAGGTAGTGAGTGTGTGTGTGTGTGTGTTGGGGAGGTAGTGTGTGTGTGTGTGTGTGTTGGGGAAGGAGTGTGTGTGTGTTTGTGTGGAGTGTTGAGTGTGTGTGTGTGTTGT
>NC_054468.1:151063748-151066248 GCF_017639515.1 Carcharodon carcharias
TTGGGAGGGAGTGTGTGTGTGTGTTGGGAGGGGGTGTGTGTGTGGGTTGGGGGAGGGTGTGTGTGTGTGTGTTGGGGAGGGCGTGTGTGTGTGTGTTGGGGAGGGAGTGTGTGTGTGTGTTGGGGAGCGAGTGTGTGTGTGTGTGTGTGTGTGTGTGTGTGTGTTGGGGAGGGAGGCGGTGTGTGTGTGTGTGTGTGTTGGGGAGGGAGGCGGTGAGTGTGTGTGTGTGTGTTGGGGAGGGAGTGTGTGTGTGTGTGTGTGTGTGTGTGTGTGTGTGTTGGGAGTGTGTGTGTGTGTGTGTGTGTGTGTTGGGGAGGGAGTGTGTGTGTGTGTGTGTTGGGGAGGAGTGTGTGTGTGTGTGTGTTGGGGAGGGAGTGTGTGTGTGTGTGTGTGTTGGGGGAGGGAGTGTGTGTGTGTTTGTGTGTTGGGGAGGGAGTGTGTGTGTGTGTGTGTGTGTGTGTTGGGAGGGAGGGAGTGTGTGTGTGTGTTGGGGAGGGAGTGTGTGTGTGTGTGTTTGGGAGGGAGTGTGTGTGTGTGTGTTGGGGAGGGAGTGTGTGTGTGTGTGTTGGGGAGGGAGTGTGTGTGTGTGTGTTGGGGAGGGAGTGTGTGTGTGTGTTGGGGAGGGAGTGTGTGTGTGTGTTTGGGAGGGAGTGTGTGTGTGTGTGTGTGTGTTGGGGAGGGAGTGTGTGTGTGTTTGTGTGTGTGTGTTGGGGAGGGAGTGTGTGTGTGTGTGTGTTGAGGAGGGAGTGTGTGTGTGTGTGTGTGTTGGGGAGGGAGTGTGTGTATGTGTGTGTGTGTTGGGGAGGGAGTGTGTGTATGTGTGTGTTTGGGGAGGGAGTGTGTGGTGTGTGGTGTGTTGGGGAGGGAGTGCGTGTGTGTTTGTGTTGGGGAGGGAGTGTGTGTATGTGTGTGTGTTGGGGAGTGTGTGTGTGTGTGTGTGTGTTGGGGAGGGAGTGGTGTGTGTGTGTGTGTGTTGGGGAGGGAGTGTGTGTGTGTTGTGGAGGGGAGTGTGTGTGTGTTGGGGAGGGAGTGTGTGTGTGTTGGGGAGGGAGTGTGTGTGTGTGTGTGTTGGGGAGGGAGTGCGTGTGTGTGTGTGTTGGGGAGGGAGTGCGTGTGTGTGTGTGTTGGGGAGGGAGTGTGTGTGTGTGTGTTGGGGAGGGAGTGTGTGTGTGTGTGGGGAGGGATGAGTGTGTGTTGTGTGTGTGTGTGTGTGTGTGTGTGTTGGGGAGGGAGGTGTGTGTGTGTGTGTGTGTGTTGGGGAGGGAGTGAGTGTGTGTGTGTGTGTGTTGGGGAGGGAGTGTGTGTGTGTGTGTGTGTTGGGGAGGGAGTGTGTGTGTGTGTGTGTTGGGGAGGGAGTGTGTGTGTGTGTGTGTGTGTTGGGGAGGGGAGGGAGTGTGTGTGTGTGTGTGTTGGGGAGGGAGTGGTGTGTGTGTGTGTGTTGGGGGGGAGTGTGTGTGTGTGTTGGGGAGGGAGTGTGTGTGTGTGTGTTGGGGAGGGAGTGTGTGTGTGTGTTGGGGAGGGAGTGTGTGTGTGTGTGTTGGGGAGGGTGTGTGTGTGTGTGTTGGGGAGGGAGTGCGTGCGTGTGTGTGTTGGGGAGGGAGTGTGTGTGTGCGTGTTGGGAAGGAGTGTGTGTGTGTTGGGAGGGAGTGTGTGTGTTTGTGTTGGGGAGGGAGTGTGTGTGTGTGTGTGTTGGGGAAGGAGTGTGTGTGTGTGTGTTGGGGAGGGTGTGTGTGTGTGTGTGTGTGTGTGTGTGTGTGTGTGTGTGTGTGTGTGTGTGTGTGTGTGTGTGTGTGTGTTGGGGAGGGAGTGTGTGTGTGTGTGTGTGTGTGTTGGGGAGGGAGTGTGTGTGTGTGTGTGTGTTTGGGAGGGAGTGTGTGTGTGTGTGTGTTGGGGAGGGAGTGTGTGTGTGTGTGTGTGTGTTGGGGAGGGAGTGTGTGTGTGTGTGTGTTGGGGAGGGAGTGTGTATGTGTGTGTGTGTGTGTGTGTGTGTGTGTTGGGGAGGGAGTGTGTGTGTGTGTGTTGGGGAGCGAGTGTGTGTGTGTGTTGGGGAGCGAGTGTGTGTGTGTGTTGGGGAGTGTGTGTGTGTGTGTGTGTGTTGGGGAGGGAGTGTGTGTGTGTGTGTGTGTTGGGGAGGGAGTGTGTGTGTTGGGGAGGGAGTGTGTGTGTGTGTTGTTGAGGAGTGTGTGTGTGTGTGTGTTGGGGAGGGAGTGTGTGTGTGTGTGTGTTGGGGAGGGAGTGTGTGTGTGTGTGTGTGTGTTGGGGAGGGAGTGTGTGTGTGTGTGTGTGTTGGGGAGGGAGTGTGTTGTGTGTGTGTTGGGGAGGGAGTGTGTGTGTGTGTGTTGGGGAGGGAGTGTGTGTGTGTGTGTGTGTGTGTGTGTGTTGGGGAGGGAGTGTGTGTGTGTGTGTTGGGGAGGGAGTGTGTGTGTGTGTGTGTGTGTTGGGGAGGGAGTGTGTGTGTGTGTGTGTGTGTGTTGGGGAAGGAGTGTGTGTGTGTTTGTGT
>NC_054468.1:151073748-151108748 GCF_017639515.1 Carcharodon carcharias
GAGGGAGGTGTGTGTGTGTGAGTGTGTGTGTGTGTGTGTGTGTGTGTGGTGTGGGTGTGTGTGTGTTGGGGGGGAGTGTGTGTGTGTATGTGTGTGTGTTGGGGAGGAGTGTGTGTGTGTGTGTGTGTGTTTGGGAGGGAGTGTGTGTGTGTGTGTGTGTTGGGGAGGGAGTGTGTGTGTGTGTGTGTGTGGTTGGGGAGGGAGTGTGTGTGTGTGTGTTGGGGAGGTGTGTGTGTGTGTGTTGGGGAGTGTGTGTGTGTGTGCGTTGGGGAGGGAGTGTGTGTGTGTGTGTTGGGGAGGGTGTGTGTGTCTGTGTGTGTGTTGGGGAGGGAGTGTGTGTCTGTGTGTGTGTTGGGGAGTGTGTGTGTGTGTGTGTTGGGGAGGGGAGTGGCGTGTGTGTGTGTGTTGGGGAGGGAGTGTGTGTGTTGGGGAGGGTGTGTGTGTGTTGGGGAGGGAGTGCGTGTGTGTGTGTGTGGGGAGGGAGTGTGTGTGTTGTGTGTGTGTGTTGGGGGGGGAGTGCGTGTGTGTGTGTGTTGGGGGGGAGTGGTGGTGTGTGTGTGTGTGTTGGGGAGGGAGTGCGTGTGTGTGTGTTGGGGAGGGAGTGTGTGTGTGTTGTTTGGGGAGGGTGTGTGTGTGTGTGTGGGTGTGTGTGTGTGTTGGGGAGGAGGTGTGTGTGTGTGTGTGTTGGGGAGGGAGTGTGTGTGTGTGTGTGTGTGTTGGGGAGGGAGTGTGTGTGTGTGTGTGTGTTGGGGAAGGAGTGTGTGTGTGTTTGTGTGTATTGGAGGGAGTGTGTGTGTGTGTGTGTGTGTGTGTGTGTTGGGGAGGGAGGGAGTGTGTGTGTGTGTTGGGGAAGGAGTGTGTGTGTGTGTGTGTGTGTGTTGGGGAGGGAGTGTGTGTGTGTGTTGGGGAGAGAGTGTGTGTGTGTGTGTTGGGGAGGGAGTGTGTGTGTGTGTTGGGGAGGGAGTGTGTGTATGTGTGTTGGGGAGGGAGTGTGTGTATGTGTGTTGGGGAGGGAGGAGTGTGTGTTGTGTGTGTTGGGGAGGGGGAGAGTGTGTGTGTGTGTTGGGGAGGGAGTGTGTGTGTGTGTTGGGGAGGGATTGTGTGTGTGTGTGTGTGTTGGGGAGGAGTGTGTGTGTGTGTTGGGGAGGAGAGTGTGTGTGTGTGTTGGGGTGGGAGTGTGTGTGTGTGTTGGGGAGGGTGTGTGTGTGTGTGTTGGGGAGGGAGTGTGTGTGTGTGTTGGGGAGGGAGTGTGTGTGTGTGTGGGGGAGGGAGTGTGTGTGTGTGTGTGTGTTGGGGGAGGGAGTGTGTGTGTGTGTGTGTGTTGGGGGGGAGTGTGTGTGTGTGTGTGTGTGTGTTGGGAGGGAGTGTGTGTGTGTGTGTGTTGGGGAGGGAGTGTGTGTGTGTTTTGGTGAGGGAGTGTGTGTGTGTGTTGGAGAGGGAGTGTGTGTGTGTGTTGGGGAGGAAGTGTGTGTGTGTGTTTTGGACAGGGAGTGTGTGTGTGTTTTGGGGAGGGAGTGTGTGTGTGTGTTGGGGAGGGAGTGTGTGTGTGTGTTGGGGGGGGAGTGTGTGTGTGTTTGTGTTGGGGAGGTAGTGTGTGTGTGTTGGGGAAGGAGTGTGTGTGTGTGTTGGGGAGGCAGTGTGTGTTTGTGTGTTGGGGAGGGAGAGTGTGTGTGTGTGTGTGTGTGTGTGTTGGGAGGGAGGGTGGTGTGTGTGTGTTGGGGAGGGAGGGGGGTGGTGTGTGGTGTGTGTGTGTGTGTGTTGGGAGGGAGTGTGTTGTGTGTGTGTGTGTGTGTTGGGAGGGAGGGAGTGTGTGTGTGTGTGTTGGGGAGGGAGTGTGTGTGTGTGTGTGTGTGTTGGGGAGGAGTGTGTGTGTGTGTGTGTGTTGGGGAGGGAGTGTGTGTGTGTGTGTGTGTTGGGGAGGGAGTGTGTGTGTGTGTGTGTGTGGGGGAGGGAGTGTTGTGTGGTGTGTGTGTGTTGTGTGTTGGGGAGGGAGTGTGTGTGTGTGTGTGTTGGGGAGGGAGTGTGTGTGTGTGTGTTGTGGGAGGAGAGTGTGTGTGTGTGTGTGTTGGGGAGGGAGTGTGTGTGTGTGTTGGGGAGGGAGTGTGTGTGTGTGTGTGTGGGGGAGGAGTGTGTGTGTGTGTGTGTTGGGGAGGAGTGTGTGTGTGTGTGTGGGTGTTGGGGATGTGTGTGTGTGGGTGTTGGGGAGTGTGTGTGTGTGTGGGGGAGAGTGTGTGTGTGTTGGGGAGGAGGGTGGTGTGTGTGTGTGTGTGTGTTGGGGAGGGAGTGTGTGTGTGTTGTGGGGTGAGGAGTGTGTGTTGTGTGTGTGTGTTGTGTGTTGGGAGGGGAGTGTGTGTGTGTGTTGGGGAGGGAGTGTGTGTGTGTGTTGGGGAGAGGGAGTGTGTGTGTGTGTTGGGAGGAGTGTGTGTGTGTGTGGTTGGGGAGGGAGTGTGTGTGTGTGTTGGGGAGGGAGTGTGTGTGTGTGTTGGGGAGGGAGTGTGTGTGTGTGTTGGGGAGGGAGTGTGTGTGTGTGTTGGGGAGGGAGTGTGTGTGTGTGTTGGGGAGGGAGTGTGTGTGTGTGTTGGGGACGGAGTGTGTGGTGTGTGTTGGGGAGGGAGTGTGTGTGTGTGTTGGGGAGGGAGTGTGTGTGTGTGTTGGGGAGGGAGTGTGTGTGTGTGTTGGGGAGGGAGTGTGTGTGTGTGTTGGGGAGGGAGTGTGGTGTGTGTTGGGGAGGGAGCTGTGTGTGTGTGTGTGTGAGGAGGGAGATGTGTGTGTGTGTGTGTGTGTTGGGGTGGGAGGTGTGGTGTGTGTGTGTTGGGGAGGGAGGCGGTGTGTGGTGTGTGTTGGGGAGGGAGGTGTGGTGTGTGGTGGTGTGGGGGTGTGTGTGTGTGTTGGGGGGGAGGGAGTTTGTGTGTGTGTGTGTGTTGGGGAGGGAGTGTGTGTGTGTGTGTTGGGAGGGAGTGTGTGTGTGTGTTGGGGAGGGAGTGTGTGTGTGTGTGTTGGGGGGGAGTGTGTGTGTGTGTGTTGGGGAGGGAGTGTGTGTGTGTGTGTGTGTTGGGGAGGGGAGTGTGTGTGTGTGTGTGTGTGTGTGTTGGGGAGGGAGTGTGTGTGTGTGTGTGTGTGTGTTTGGGAGGGTGGTGTGTGTGTGTGTTTGGGGGAGGAGTGTGTGTGTGTGTGTTGGGGAGGGAGTGTGTGTGTGTGTGTTGGGGAGGGAGTGTGTGTGTGTGTGTTGGGGAGGGAGTGTGTGTGTGTGTGTGTGTGGGGGTGGGAGTTTGTGTGTGGGTGTGTGTGTGTTGGGGGTGGGTCTGAGTGTGTGTGTGTGTGTGTTGGGGAGGGAGTGTGTGTGTGTGTGTGTGTTGGGGAGGGAGTGGTGTGTGTGTGTGTGGGTTGGGGAGGGATGTGTGTGTGTGTGTGTGTGTTGGGGAGGGAGTGTGTGTGTGTGTGTGTGTTGGGGAGGGAGTGTGTGTGTGTGTTGGGGAGGGAGTGTGTTGTGTGTGTGGGGAGGGAGTGTGTGTGTGTGTTGGGGAGGGAGTGTGTGTGTGTGTTGGGGAGGGAGTGTGTGTGTGTGTGTGTGTGTGTTGGGGGGGGAGGCGGTGTGTGTGTGTGTGTGTGTGTGTTGGGAGGGAGGTGGTTGAGTGTGGGTGTGTGTGTGTTGGGGAGGGAGTGTGTGTGTGTGTGTTGTGTGTGTGTGGTGTTGGGGAGGGGTGTGTGTGTGTGTGTGTGTTGGGGAGGAGTGGTGTGTGTGTGGTGTGTGTTGGGGAGGGAGTGTGTGTGTGGTTGTGTGTGTGTTGGGGGGAGTGTGTGTGTGTGTTGGGGAGGGAGTGTGTGTGTGTGTCTTGGGGAGGGAGTGTGTGTGTGTGTGTCTTGGGGAGGGAGTGTGTGTGTGTGTGTCTTGGGGAGGGAGTGGTGTGTGTGTGTGTGTGTTGGGGAGGGAGTGTGTGTATGTGTGTTGGGGGGGGAGTGTGTGTGTGTGTTGGGGATGGAGTGTGTGTATGTGTGTTGGGGAGGGAGTGTGTGTGTGTGTTGGGGAGGGAGTGTGTGTGTGTGTTGGGGAGGGAGTGTGTGTGTGTGTTGGGAGGGAGTGTTGTGTGTGTGTTGGGGGGGAGTGTGTGTGTGTGTTGGGGAGGGAGTGTGTGTTGTGTGTTGGGGAGGGAGTGTGTGTGTGTGTTGGGGGAGGGAGTGTGTGTGTGTGTTGGGAGGGAGTGTGTGTGTGTGTTGGGGGGGGTGTGTGTGGTGTGTGTTGGGGAGGGAGTGTGTGTTGTGTGTGTGTTGGGGAGGGAGTGTGTGTGTGTGTTGGGGAGGGAGTGTGTGTGTGTGTTGGGGAGGGAGTGTGTGTGTGTGTTGTGTGTGTTGGGGAGGGAGTGTGTGTGTGTGTTGTGTGTGTGTTTGGGGGAGGGAGTGTGTGTGTGTGGGTGTGTGTTGTGTGTGTGTGTTGGGGAGGGAGTGTGTGTGTGGGTGTGTGTGTGTGTGGGGGAGGGAGTGTGTGTGTGTGTGTGTGTTGGGGAGGTGTGTGTGTGTGTGTGTGTGTGTTGGGGAGGGAGTGTGTGTGTGTGTTGGGGAGGGAGTGTGTGTGTGTGTGTTGGGGAGGGAGTGTGTGTATGTGTGTTGGGGTGTGGGAGGGAGTGTGGGTGTGTGTGTGTTGGGGAGGGAGTGTGTGTGTGTGTGTGTGTGTTGGGGAGGGAGTGTGTGTGTGTGTGTTGGGGAGGGGAGTGTGTGTGTGTGTTGGGGAGGGAGTGTGTGTGTGGTGTGTGTGTTGGGGAGGAGTGAGTGTGTGTGTGTGTGTGTGTGTGTTGGGGAGGGAGTGTGTGTGTTTGTGTGTGTGTGTGTGTGTTGGGGAGGGAGTGTGTGTGTGTGTTGTGTGTGTGTGTGTTGGGGATGGGAGGGAGGGAGTGTGTGTGTGTGTGTGTGTGTTGGGAGGAGTGTGGGTATGTGTGTGTGTGTTGGGGAGGGAGTTTGTGTGTGTGTGTGTGTGTGTTGGGGAGGGAGTGTGTTTGTGTGTGTGTGTGTTGGGGAGGGAATGCGTGTGTGTGTGTGTTGGGGAGGGAGTGTGTGTGTGTGTGGGTTTGGAGGGAGTGGTGTGTGTGTGTGTGGTTGGGAGGGAGTGCGTGTGTGTGTGTGTGTTGGGGAGGGAGTGTGTGTGTGTGTGTGTTGTGGGGAGAGGGGGTGTGTGTGTGTGTGTGTGTGTGTTGGGGAGGGAGTGCGTGTGTGTGTGTGTGTTGGGGAGGGAGTGTGTGTGCGTGTTGGGAGGGAGTGTGTGTGTTTGTGTTGGGAGGGAGTGTGTGTGTTTGTGTTGGGGAGGGAGTGTGTGTGTGTTGGGGAGGGAGTGTGTGTGTGTGTTGGGGAGGGAGTGTGTGTGTGTGTGGGGGGGAGTGTGTGTGTGTGTGTGTGTGTGTGTGTGTGTGTTGGGGAGGGGGTGTGTGTGTGTGTGTGTGTGTGTGTTGGGGGTGGGTGTGTGTGTGTGTGTTGGGGTGGGTGTGTGTGTGTGTGTTGGGGAGGGTGTGTGTGTGTGTGTTGGGGAGGGAGTGTGTGTGTGTGTTGGGGAGGGAGTGTGTGTGTGTGTTGGGGGGAGTGTGTGTGTGTGTTGGGGAGGGAGTGTGTGTGTGTGTTGGGGAGGGAGTGTGTGTGTGTGTTGGGGAGGAGTGTGTGTGTGTTGTTGGGGAGGGTGTGTGTGTGTGTGTTGGGGAGGGAGTGTGTGTGTGTGTGTGTGGGAGGGGGTGGGTGTGTGTGTGTGGTGGAGGGAGTGTGTGTGTGTGTTGGGGAGGGAGTGTGTGTGTGTGTGTTGGGGAGGGAGTGTGTGTGTGTGTTGGGGAGGGGGTGTGTGTGTGTGTGTTGGGGAGGGAGTGTGTGTGTGTGTTGGGGAGGGAGTGTGTGTGTGTGTGTGTGTGTGGGGGAGGGAGTGTGTGTGTGTGTGTGTGTGTTGTGTTGGGGTGGAGGGTGTGTGTGTGTGTTGGGGAGGCGTGTGTGGTGTGTGTTGGAGTGGTGTGTGTGTGTGTGTTGGGGGAGGGAGTGTGTGGTGTGTGTGTGTGTGTGTGTTGGGGGAGGGGAGTGTGGTGTGTGTGTTGGGGAGGGAGTGTGTGTGTGTGTGTTGGGGAGGGAGTGTGTGTGTGTTTTGGGGAGGGATGGTGTGTGTGGTGTGTTGGGGAGGGGATGTGTGTGTGTGTTGGGGAGGGAGTGTGTGTGTGTGTGTTGGGGAGGGAGTGTGTGTGTGTGTTGGGGAGGGAGTGTGTGTGTGTGGTTGGGGAGGGGTGTGTGTGTGTGTTGGGGAGGAGTGTGTGTGTGTGTGTGTGTGTGTGTGTGTGTGTGTTGGGGTGACGAGTGTGTGTTTTGTGTGTGTGTGTGTGTTGGGGAGGGAGTTTGTGTGTGTGTTGGGGAGGAGTGTGTGTGTGTGTGTTGGGGAGGGAGTGTGTGTGTGTGTGTTGGGGAGGAGTGTGTGTGTGTGTTGGGGAGGGAGTGTGTGTGTGTGTGTTGGGGAGGAGTGTGTGTGTGTGTTGGGGAGGGGTGTGTGTGTGTGTTGGGAGGGGAGTGTGTGTGTGTGTTGGGGAGGGCGTGTGAGTGTGTGTTGGGGAGGAGTGTGGGTGTGTGTTGGGGAGGGAGTGTGTGTGTGTGTTGGGGAGGGAGTGTGTGTGTGTGTTGGGAGGGAGTGTGTGTGTGTGTTGGGGAGGGAGTGTGTGTGTGTGTTGTTGGGAGGGAGTGTGTGTGTGTGTTTGGGTGGGTGTGTGTGGTGTGTGTTGGGAGGGAGTGTGTGTGTGTGTGTGTGTGTTGGGGAGGGATGTGTGTGGTGTGTGTATGTGTGTGTGGTTGGGGAGGGAGTGTGTGTGTGTGTGTTGGGGAGGGAGTGTGTGTGTGTGTGTTGGGAGTGGTGTGTGTGTGTGTGTGTTGGGGAGGGAGTGTGTGTGTGTGTGTGTGTGTGTGTTGGGGTGGGTGTGTGTGTGTGTGTGTGTTGGGGAGGGAGTGTGTGTGTGTGTTGGGGAGGGAGTGTGTGTGTGTGTTGGGGAGGGAGTGTGTGTGTGTGTGTTGGGGAGGGAGTGTGTGTGTGTGTGTTGGGGGAGGGAGTGTGTGTGTGTGTGTTGGGGAGGAGTGTGTGTGTGTGTTGGGGGAGGGAGTGTGTGTGTGTGTGTTGGGGAGGGAGTGTGTGTGTGTGTTGGGAGGGGAGTGTGTGTGTGTGTTGGGGAGGGAGTGTGTGTGTGTGTGTTGGGGAGGGAGTGTGTGTGTGTGTGTTGGGGAGGGAGTGTGTGTGTGTGTGTTGGGGTGGGAGTGTGTGTGTGTGTGTTGGGGAGGGAGTGTGTGTGTGTGTTGGGGAGGGGTGTGTGTGTGTGTGTTGGGGAGGGAGTGTGTGTGTGTGTTTGTGTTTGGGAGAGGAGTGAGTGTGTGTTGTGTGTGTTGGGAGAGGAGTGTGTGTGTGTGTTGGGGGGGAGTGTGTGTGTGTGTTGGGGAGGGAGTGTGTGTGTGTGTGTTGGGGAGGGAGTGTGTGTGTGTGTTGGGGAGGGAGTTGTGTGTGTGTTGGGGAGGGAGGCGGTGTGTGTGTGTTGTGTGTTGGGTGAGGCGGCGGTGTGTGTGTGTGTGTGTGTTGGGAGGGAGTTTGTGTGTGTGTGTGTTGGGAGGGAGTGTGTTGTGTGTGTGTTGGGGAGGGGAGTGTGTGTGTGTGTGTTGGGGAGGGAGTGTGTGTGTGTGTTGGGGAGGGAGTGTGTGTTGTGTGTTGGGGAGGGAGTGTGTGTGTGTGTTGGGGAGGAGTGTGTGTGTGTGTTGGGGAGGGAAGTGTGTGTGTGTGTGTTGGGGAGGGAGAGTGTGTGTGTGTGTGTGTGTGTTGGGAGGGAGTGTGTTGTGTGTGTGTGTGATGTGTGTGTGTGTTGGGAGGGGAGTGTGTGTGTGTGTGTGTGTGTGTGTTGTGTGTGTGTTGGGGGAGGAGTGTGTGTGTGTGTGTGTTGGGGGGAGTGTGTGTGGTTGTGTGTGTGTTGGAGGAGTGTGTGTGTGTGTGTGTGTGTTGGGGGAGGGAGTGTGTGTTTGTGTGTGTGTGTGGGGAGGGTGTGTGTGTGTGTGTGTGTGTGGGGAGGGAGTGTGTGTGTGTGTGTGTGGGGAGGGTGTGTGTGTGTGTGTGTGTTTGGGAGGGAGTGTGTGTGTGTGTGTGTTGGGGAGGGGTGTGTGTGTGTGTGTTGGGGGAGGCAGTGTGTGTGTGTGTTGGGGAGGGAGTGTGTGTGTGTGTTGGGGGAGGAGTGTGTGTGTGTGTTGGGGAGGGAGTGTGTGTGTGTGTGTTGGGGAGGGAGTGTGTGTGGTGTTGGGGAGGGAGTGTGTGTGTGTGTTGGGGGGAGTGTGTGTGTGTGTTGGGGAGGGAGTCTGTGTGTGTGTGTTGGGGAGGGTGTGTGTGTGTGTGTTGGGGAGGGAGTGTGTGTGTGTGTTGGGGAGGGAGTGTGTGTGTGTGTGTGTGTTGGGGAGGGGTGTGTGTGTGTGTGTGTGTGTGTGTTGGGGGGGAGTGTGTGTGTGTGTGTGTGTGTGTGTGTGTGTTGGGGAGGGAGTGTGTGTGTGTGTGTGTGTGTGTTGGGGAGGGAGTGTGTGTGTGTGTGTGTGTTGGGGAGGGAGTGTGTGTGTGTGTGTGTGTTGGGGAGGGAGTGTGTGTGTGTGTGTGTGTTGGGGAGGGGTGTGTGTGTGTGTGTGTGTTGGGGAGGGAGTGCGTGTGTGTGTGTGTTGGGGAGGGAGTGCGTGTGTGTGTGTGTTTGGGAGGGAGTGCGTGCGTGTGTGTGTTGGGGAGGGAGTGTGTGTGTGTGTGTGTGTGGGAGGGGAGTGGTGTGTGTGGTGTTGTTTGGGGAGGGAGTGTTGTGGGTGTGTGGTGTGTTGGGAGGGAGTGTGTGTGTGTGTGTGTGTTGGGGAGGGAAGTGGTGTGGTGTGTGTTGTGTGTTGGGGAGGGGTGTTGTGTGTGTGTGTTGGGGGGAGGGAGTGTGTGTGTTTGTGTTGGGAGGGAGTGTGTGTGTTTGTGTTGGGGAGGGAGTGTGTGTGTGTTGGGGAGGGAGTGTGTGTGTGTGTTGGGGAGGGAGTGTGTGTGTGTGTTGGAGGGAGTGTGTGTGTGTGTGTGTGTGTGGGGAGGGAGGTGTGTGTGTGTATGTGTGTGTGTTGGGAGGGAGTGTGTGTGTGTGTGTGTTTGGGAGGGAGTGTGGTGTGTGTGTGTGTGTGTGTGTGTGTGTTGGGAGGAGTGTGTGTGTTGTGTGTGTTGTGTGTGTTGGGGAGGGAGTGTGTGTGTGTGTTGGGGAGGGAGTGTGTGTGTGTGTGTGTGTGTGTGTGTGTGTGTTGGGGAGGGAGTGTGTGTGTGTGTGTTGGGGAGCGAGTGTGTGTGTGTGTTGGGGAGGGAGTGTGTGTATGTGTGTGTTGGGGAGTGTGTGTGTGTGTGTGTGTGTGTTGGGGAGGGAGTGCGCGTGTGTGTGTGTGTTGGGGAGGGAGTGTGTGTGTTGGGGAGGGAGTGTGTGTTTTGGGCAGGGAGTGTGTGTGTTGGGGGAGGGAGTGTTGTGTTGGGGAGTGTGTGTGTTGGGGAGGGAGTGCGTGTGTGTTGTGTTGGGGAGGGAGTGTGTGTGTGTGTGTGTTGGGGAGGGAGTGTGTGTGTGTGTGTGTTGGGGAGGAGTGTGTGTGTGTTGGTGGAGGGAGCGTGTGTGTGGTGTGTGTGTGTTGGGGAGGGAGTGTGTGTGTGTGTGTGTGTTGGAGGGAGTGTGTGTGTGTGTGTGTTGGGGGAGGGAGTGTGGGGAGTGTGTGTGGTGTGTGTGTGTGTGTTGGGGAGGGAGTGAGTGTGTGTGTGTGTGTGTTGGGGAGGGTGAGTGTGTGTGTGTGTGTTGGGGAGGGAGTGTGTGTGTGTGTGTTTTGGGGAGGGGAGTGTGTGTGTGTGTGTGTGTGTGTGTGTGTGTTGGGGAGGGAGTGTGTGTTGTGTGTGTGTGTTGGGGAGGATTGTGGAGTGTGTGTGTGTGTTGTGGGAGGGAGTGTGTGTGTGTGTTGGGGAGGGAGTGTGTGTGTGTGTGTGTGTGTGTTGGGAGGGAGTGTGTGTGTGTGTGTGTGTGTTGGGGAGGGAGTGTGTGTGTGTGTGTGTTGGGGAGGAGTGAGTGTGTGTGTGTGTGTGTTGGGGAGGAGTGAGTGTGTGTGTGTGTGTGTTGGGGAGGAGGTGGTGGGAGTGTTGTGTGTGTGTGTGTTGGGGAGGGAGTGTGTGTGTGTGTGGTGTGTTGGGGAGGGAGTGTGTGTGTGTGTGTTGTGTGTGTGTGTTGGGGAGGGAGGGAGTGTGTGTGTGTGTTGGGGAAGGAGTGTGTGTGTGTGTGTGTGTGTGTGTGTGTTGGGGAAGGAGTGTGTGTGTGTGTGTGTGTGTTGGGGAGTGCGTGTGTGTGTGTGTTGGGGAGGGAGTCTGTGTGTGTGTGTTGGGGAGGGAGTGTGTGTGTGTGTTGGGGAGGGAGTGTGTGTGTGTGTGTGTGGGGAGGGAGTGTGTGTGTGTGTGTGTGTGTTGGGAGGGAGTGTGTGTGTTGTGTGGGGAGGAGTGTGTGTGTGTGTGTGTGTGTGTGTGTGTTGGGGGGGAGGGTGTGTGTGTGTGTGTCTGTTGGGGAGGGAGTGAGTGTGTGTGTGTGTGTGTGTTGGGGAGGGAGTGTGTGTGTGTGTGTGTGTTGGGGAAGGAGTGTGTGTGTGTTTGTGTGTGTTGGGGGAGTGTGTTGTGTGTGTGTGTGTGTGTGTGTGTTGGGAGGAGGGAGTGTGTGTGTGTGTTGGGAAGGAGTGTGTGTTGTGTGTGTGTGTGTGTTGTGTTGGGGAGGGAGTGTGTGTGTGTGTTTGGGAGAGGGAGTGTGTGTGTGTGTGTTGGGGAGGGGTGTGTGTGTGTGTTGGGGAGGAGTGTGTGTGTGTGTGTTGGGGAGGGAGGTGTGTGTGTGTTGTTGGGGAGGGAGTGTGTGTGTGTGTGTTGGGGAGGGAGTGTGTGTGTGTGTTGGGGAGGGAGTGTGTGTGTGTGTGTTGTGGAGGGAGCTTGTGTGTGTGTGTGTGTGTGTTGGGGAGGGAGTGTGTGTGTGTGTGTGTGTGTTTGTTGGGGAGTGAGTGTGTGTGTGTGTGGGGGAGTGTGTGTGTGTGTTGGGGAGGGAGTGTGTGTGTGTGTGTTGGGGGAGGGAGTGTGTGTGTGTGTGTTGGGGAGGAGTGTGTGTGTGTGTTGGGGAGGGAGTGTGTGTGTGTGTGTGTTGGGGAGGGATGTGTGTGTGTGTGTGTGTGTTGGGAGGGAGTGTGTGTGTGTGTGTGTGTGTTGGGGAAGGAGTGTGTGTGTGTGTGTGTTGGGGAGTGCGTGTGTGTGTGTGTTGGGGAGGGAGTGTGTGTGTGTGTGTTGGGGAGGGAGTGTGTGTGTGTGTTGGGGAGGGAGTGTGTGTGTGTGTGTTGGGGAGGGAGTGTGTGTGTGTGTTGGGGAGGGAGTGTGTGTGTGTGTTGGGGAGGGAGTGTGTGTGTGTTTGGGAGGGAGTGTGTGTGTGTGTGTTTGTGTGGGGAGTAGTGTGTGTGTGTGTTGGGGAGGGAGTGTGTGTGTGTGTTGGGGAGGGAGTGTGTGTGTGTGTGTTGGGGAGGGAGGTGTGTGTGTGTGTGTGTGTGGTGTTGGGGTGGGGGGATGGTGTGTGTGTGTGTGTTGGGGAGGGAGGTGGTGTGTGTATGTGTCTGTGTGTTGGGGAGGGAGTGTGTGTGTGTTTGTGTGTGTGTGTTGGGGATGGAGTGTGTGTGTGTGTGTGTTGAGGAGCGAGTGTGTGTGTGTGTGTGTGTTGGGGAGGGAGTGTGTGTGTGTGTGTGTGTGTTGGGAGGGTGGTGTGTGTGTGTGTGTGTGTTGGGGAGGGGGTGTGTGTGTGTGTGTGTGGGTGGGGAGGGTGTGTGTGTGTGTGTGTGTTGGGGTGGGGAGAGGAGTGTGTGTGTGTGTGTTGGGGAGGGAGTGTGTGTGTGTGTGTGTTGGGGAGGGGAGTGTGTGTGTGTGTTGGGGAGGGAGTGTGTGTGGTGTGTGTGTGTTGGGAGGGGAGTGTGGTGTGTGGGAGTGTGTTTGTGTGTTGGGGAGGGAGCGTGTGTGTGTGTGTGTGTGTGTGTTGGGGAGGGAGTGTGTGTGTGTGTGTGTGTTGGGGAGTGTGTGTGTGTGTTGGGGAGTGTGTGTGTGTGTTGGGGAGGGAGTGGTGTGTGTGTGTGTGGTGTTGGGGAGGAGGGAGTGTGTGTTGTGTTGTGGGGTGAGTGTGTGTGTGTGTGTGTGTGTGTTGGGGAGGGAGTGTGTGTGTGTGTGTTGGGGAGGGAGTGTGTGTGTGTGTGTTGGGGAGGGAGTGTGTGTGTGTGTTTGGGAGGGAGTGTGTGTGTGTGTGTTGGGGAGGGAGTGTGTGTATGTGTTGGGGGAGGGAGTGTGTGTGTGTGTTGGGAGGGAGTGTGTGTGTGTGTTGGGGAGGGAGTGTGTGTGTGTGTTTGGGGAGGGAGTGTGTGTGTGTGTTGGGGAGGGAGTGTGTGTGTGTGTTGGGGAGGGAGTGTGTGTGTGTGTTGGGGAGGGAGTGTGTGTGTGTGTTGGGAGGGAGGGTGTGTGTGTGTTGGGGAGGGAGTGTGTGTGTGTGTTGGGGAGGGAGTGTGTGTGTGTGTTGGGGAGGGAGTGTGTGTGTGTGTTGGGGAGGGAGGCTGTGTGTGTGTGGTGTTGGGGAGGGAGGTGTGTGTGTGTGTGTGTGTGTTGGGAGGGAGGTGGTGTGTGTGTGTGTGTTGGGGAGGGAGGTGGTGTGTGGTGTGTTGTGTTGGAGGGTGGTGTTGTGTGTGTGGAGGGTGTGTGTGTGTGTGTGTTGGGGAGGGAGTGTGTGTGTGTGTGTGTTGGGGAGGGAGTGTGTATGTGTGTGTTGGGGAGGGAGTGTGTGTGTGTGTTGGGGAGGGAGTGTGTGTGTGTGGTTGGGGAGGGAGTGTGTGTGTGTGTGTTGGGGAGGGAGTGTTGTGTGTGTGTGGGTGTTGGGGAGGGTTGTGTGTGTGTGTGTGTGTGTGTGTGTGTTGGGGAGGGAGTGTGTGTGTGTGTGTTGTGTGTGTGTTGGGGGGGAGTGTGTGTGTGTGTTGGGGAGGGAGTGTGTGTGTGTGTGTGGGGAGGGTGTGTGTGTGTGTGTGTTGGGAGGGAGTGTGTGTGTGTGTGTTGGGGAGGGAGTGTGTGTGTGTGTGTGTGTGTGTTGGGGAGGGAGTGTGTGTGTGTGTGTGTGTTGGGGAGGGAGTGTGTGTGTGTGTGTGTGTGTGTTGGGGAGGGGAGTGTGTGTGTGTGTGTTGGGGAGGAGTGTGTGGTGTGTGTGTGTGTTGGGGAGGGAGTGTGTGTTGTGTGTGTGTGTGTTGGGGGAGGGAGTGTGAGTGTGTGTGTGTGTTGGGGAGGGAGTGTGTGTGTGTGTGTGTTGGGGAGGGAGGGAGTGTGTGTGTGTGTGTTGGGAGGGAGTTGTTGTGTGTGTTGGGGAGGGGGGGAGTGTGTGTGTGTGTTGGGGAGGGAGTGTGTTTTGTGTGTGGTGGGGAGGGAGTGTGTGTGTGTGTGTGTGTGTTGGGGAGGGAGGTGTGTGTGTGTGTGTGTGTGTGTGTGTTTGGGGGAGGGAGGTGGTGGTGTGTGTGTGTGTGTGTTGGGAGGGGAGTGTGTGGTGTTGTGTGTGTGTGTGTGTTGGGGGAGGGAGTGTGTGTGTGTGTGGTGTTGGGAGGGAGTGTGTGTGTGTGTGTGTGTTGGGAGGGAGTGTGTGTGTGTGTGTGTTGTGTTGGGGAGGAGTGTGTGTGTGTGTGTGTTGGGGAGGGAGTGTGTGTGTGTGTGTGTTGGGGAGGGTGTGTGTGTGTGTGTGTTGGGGAGGGAGTGTGTGTGTGTGTGTGGTGTGGGGAGGGAGTGTGTGTGTGTGTGTGTGTGTGTTGGGGAGGGGTGTGTGTGTGTGTTGGGGAGGGAGTGTGTGTGTGTGTTGGGGAGGGAGTGTGTGTGTGTGTGTTGGGGAGGGAGTGTGTGTGTGTGTTGGGGAGGGAGTGTGTGTGTGTGTTGGGGAGGAGTGTGTGTGTGTGTTGGGGAGGGAGTGTGTGTGTGTGTTGGGGAGGGAGTGTGTGTGTGTGTTGGGGAGGGGAGTGTGTGTGTGTGTTGGGGAGGGAGTGTGTGTGTGTGTTGGGGAGGAGTGTGTGTGTGTGTTGGGGAGGGAGTGTGTGTGTGTGTTGTGTTGGGGAGGGAGTGTGTGTGTGTGTGTGTTGGGGAGGGAGTGTGTGTGTGTGTGTGTTGGGGAGGGAGTGTGTGTGTGTGTTGGGGAGGAGTGTGTGTGTGTGTGTGTTGGGGAGGGAGTGTGTGTGTGTGTGTGTGTGTTGGGGAGGGAGTGTGTGTGTGTGTGTGTGTTGTGTGTTGGGGAGGGAGTGTGTGTGTGTGTGTGTGTGTGAGGTGTGTGTTGGGGAGGTGAGTGTGTGTTGAGTGTGTGTGTGTGTTGGGAGGGAGTGTGTGTGTGTGTGTGTGTTGGGGAGGGAGTGTGTGTGTGTGTGTGTGTGTGTGTTGGGGAGGAGTGTGTGTGTGTGTTGGGGAGGGAGTGTGTGTGTGTGTGTTGGGGGAGGGAGTGTGTGTGTGTGTGTTGGGAGGAGTGTGTGTGTGTGTGTGTGTTGGGAGGGTGGTGTGTGTGTGTGTGTGTGTGTTGGGGAGGGAGTGTGTGTGTGTGTGTTGGGGAGGGAGTGTGTGTGTTGGGGAGGGAGTGTGTGTGTGTGTGTGTTGGGGAGGGAGTGTGTGTGTGTGTGTGTGTGTGTGTGTGTTGGGGAGGGAGTGTGTTTGTGTGTGTGTGTGTGTGTTGGGGAGGGAGTGTGTGTATGTGTGTGTGTGTTGGGGAGGGAGTGTGTGTGTGTGTGTGTGTGTTGGGAGGGAGTGTGTGTGTGTGTGTGGTGTTGGGGAGGGAGTGTGTGTGTGTGTGTGTGTTGGGGAGGGAGTGTGTGTGTGTGTGTGTGTGTTGGGGAGGGAGTGTGTGTGTGTGTTTGGGGGGGTGTGGTGTGTGTGTGTTGGGGAGGGGAGTGTGTGTGTGTGTGTGTGGGGAGGGAGTGTGTGTGTGTGTGTGTTTGGGAGGGAGTGTGTGTGTGTGTGTGTGTTGGGGAGGGAGTGCGTGCGTGTGTGTGTGTTGGGGAGGGAGTGCGTGTGTGTGTGTTGGGGAGGGAGTGCGTGCGTGTGTGTGTGTTGGGGAGGGAGTGTGTGTGCGTGTTGGGAGGGAGTGTGTGTGTTTGTGTTGTGAGGGAGTGTGTGTGTTTGTGTTGGGGAGGGAGTGTGTGTGTGTTGGGGAAGGAGTGTGTGTGTGTGTTGGGGAGGGAGTGTGTGTGTGTGTTGGGGAGGGAGTGTGTGTGTGTGTGTGGTGTGTTGTTGTGTGTTTGGGGAGGGAGTGTGTGTGTGTGTGTGTGTGTGTGTTGGGGAGGGAGTGTGTGTGTGTGTTGGGGAGGAGAGTGGTGTTGTGTGTTGGGAGGGAGTGTGTGTGTGTGTTGGGGAGGAGTGTGTGGTGTGTGTGTGTTGGGGAGGGGAGTGTGTGTGTGTGTTGGGGAGGGGGAGTGTGTGTGTGTGTTGGGAGGGAGTGTGTGTGTGTGTGTGTGTTGTGGAGGAGTGGTGGGTGTGTTTGGGTGTGTGTGTGTGTGTGTTGGGGAGGGAGTGTGTGTGTGTGTGTGTGTGGTGTGTGTTGGGGAGGGAGTGTGTGTGTGTGTGGTGTGTGTGTTGGGAGGGATGTGTGTGTGTGTGTGGTGTGTGTTGGGGGAGGGAGTGTGTGTTGTGTGGGTGTGGAGAGGGTGTGTGTGTTGGGGGAGGGAGTGGTGTGTGTGTGTGGGTGGGAGGGAGTTTGTGTGTGTGTGTTGGGGAGGGAGTGTGTGTGTGTGTGTTGGGGAGGGAGTGTGTGTGTGTGTGTGTGTTGGGGAGGGTGTGTGTGTGTGTGTGTGTGTGTTTGGGGAGGGAGTGTGTGTGTGTGTTGGGGAGGGAGGTGTGTGTGTGTGTGGGGAGGGAGTGTGTGTGTGTGTGTGTGTGTTGGGGTGGAGGGAGTGGTGTGTGTGTGTGTGTGTGTGTGTTGGGGAGGGAGTGTGTGTGTGTGTGTGTGTGTGGGTGTTGGGGGAGTGTTTGTGTGTGTGTGTGTGTTGGTTGGGAGGAGTGTGTGTGTGTGTGTGTGTGTTGGGGAGGGGTGTGTGTGTGTGTGTGTGTGTGTTGGGGAGGGAGTGTGTGTGTGTGTGTGTGTGTTGGGGAGGGAGTGTGTTGTGTGTGTGTGTGTTGGGGAGGGAGTGTGTGTGTGTGTTGGGGGGAGTGTGTGTGTGTGTGTGTGTTGGGGAGGGAGTGCGTGTGTGTGTGTGTTTGGGAGGAGTGAGTGTGTGTGTGTGTGTTGGGGAGGTGAGTGTGTGTTGTGGAGTGTGTGTGTGTTGGGGAGGGAGTGTGTGTGTGTGTGTGTTGGGGGGGATGTGGTGTGTGTGTGTGTGTTGGGGAGGGAGTGTGTGTGTGTGTTGGGAGGGAGTGTGTGTGTGTGTGTTGGGAGGGAGTGTGTGTGTGTGTGTTGGGGAGGGAGTGTGTGTGTGTGTTGGGGGAAGGAGTGTGTGTGTGTTGTTGGGGAGGGAGTGTGTGTGTGTGTTGGGGAGGGAGTGTGTGTGTGTGTGTGTGTGTGTGTTGTGTTGGGGAGGGGTGTGTGTGTGTTGGAGTGTGTGTGTGTGTGTGTTGGGGAGGGAGTGTGTGTGTGTGTTGGGGAGGGTGTGTGTGTGTGTGTTGGGGAGGGAGTGTGTGTGTGTGTGTTGGGAGGGGAGGTGTGTGTGTGTGTTGGGGAGGGGTGTGTGTGTGTGTGTTGGGGAGGGAGTGTGTGTGTGTGTTGGGGAGGGAGTGTGTGTGTGTGTTGGGGAGGGAGTGTGTGTGTGTGTTGGGGAGGGAGTGTGTGTGTGTGTTGGGGAGGGAGGGTGTGTGTGTGTGTTGGGGAGGGAGAGTGTGTGTGTGTGTTGGGGAGGGGGAGTGTGTGTGTGTGTTGGGGAGGGAGTGTGTGTGTGTGTGTGTGTTTGGGAGGATTGTGTGTGTGTGTGTGTGTGTGTGTTGGGGAGGGAGTGTGTGTGTGTGTTGTGTGTTGTGTGTGTGTTGTGTGTTGGGGAGGGAGTGTGTGTTGTGTGTGTGTGTGTGTGTTGGGGAGGGAGTGTGTGTGTGTGTGTGTGTTGGGGAGGGAGTGTGTGTGTGTGTGTGTTGTGTTGTGTGTTTGGGGAGGAGTGTGTGTGTGTGTTGGGGAGGGAGTGTGTGTGTGTGTGTGTTGGGGAGGAGTGTGTGTGTGTGTGTTGGGGAGGGAGTGTGTGTGTGTGTGTGTTGGGGAGGGGAGTGTGTGTGTGTTGTGTGTGTGTTGGGGAGGGAGTGTTGTGTGTGTGGGGGGAGGAGTGTGTGTGTGTGTTGGGGAGGGAGTGTGTGTTGTGTGTGTGTGTGTGGGGAGGGAGGTGTGTGTGTGTGCGTGTGTGTGTGTTGGGGAGAGGGTGTGTGTGTGTGTGTGTGGGGGTGTGTGTGTGTTGGGGAGGGAGTGTGTGTGTGTGTGTGTGTGTGTTGGGGAGGGTGTGTGTGTGTGTGTTGGGGAGGGAGTGTGTGTGTGTGTGTGTGTGTTGGGGAGGGAGTGTGTGTGTGTGTGTGTGTGTTGGGGAGGGAGTGTGTTTGTGTGTGTGTGTGTTGGGGAGGGAGTGTGTGTGTGTGTGTGTTGGGAGGGAGTGTGTGTGTGTGTGTGTTGGGGAGGGAGTGTGTGTGTGTGTGTGTTTGGAGGGAGTGTGTGTGTGTGTGTGTGTTGGGGAGGGAGTGTGTGTGTGTGTGTGTGTTGGGGAGGGAGTGGTGTGTGTGTGTTGGGGAGGGAGTGTGTGTGTGTGTGTGTTGGGGGGAGGGTGTGTTGTGTGTGTGGGGAGGGAGTGTGTGTGTTTGTGTTGGGGAGGTGTGTGTGTGTGTTGGGAGGGAGTGTGTGTGTGTGTTGGGGAGGGAGTGTGTGTGTGTGTTGGGGAGGGGTGAGTGTGTGTGTTGTTGGGGAGGAGTGTGGTGTGTGTGGTGTGTGTTGTGTGTGTGTTGGGGAGGGAGTGTTGTGTGTGTGTTGTGTGTGTGTGGGGAGGGAGTGTGTGTGTGTGTGTTGGGGAGGGAGTGTGTGTGTGTGTTGGGGAGGGAGTGTGTGTGTGTGTTGGGGAGGGGTGTGTGTTGTGTGTTGGGGAGGGAGTGTGTGTGTGTGTGTTGGGGAGGAGTGTGTGTGTGTGTTGGGGAGGGAGTGTGTGTGTGTTGTGGGGAGGGAGTGGTGTGTGTGTGTTGGGGAGGGAGGGTGTGTGTGTGTGTTGGGGAGGGAAGTGTGTGTGTGTGTTGGGGAGGGAGTGTGTGTGTGTGTTGGGGGAGGGAGTGTGTGTGTGTGTGTTGGGGAGGGTGGTGTGTGTGTGTGTTGGGGAGGGAGTGTGTGTGTGTGTGTTGGGGAGGAGTGTGTGTGTGTGTTGGGGAGGGTGTGTGTGTGTGTGTTGGGGAGGGAGTGTGTGTGTGTGTTGGGGAGGGAGTGTGTGTGTGTGTGTGTGTTGGGGAGGGAGTGTGTGTGTGTGTGTGTGTGTGTGTTGGGGAGGGAGTGTGTGTGTGTGTGTTGGGGAGGGAGTGTGTGTGTGTGTGTGTGTGTGTGTGTGTGTTGGGGAGGGATGTGTGTGTGTGTGTGTGTGTGTGTTGGGGAGGGAGTGTGTGTGTGTTGGTTGGGAGGGAGTTGTGTGTGTGTTGGGGAGGGAGTGTGTGTGTGTGTTGGGGAGGGAGTGTGTGTGTGTGTTTGGGAGGGAGTGTGTGTGTGTGTGTTGGGGGAGGAGTGTGTGTGTGTGTTGGGGAGGAGTGTGTGTGTGTGTTGGGGAGGGAGTGGTGTGTGTTGTGTTGGGAGGGAGTGTGTGTGTGTGTTGGGGAGGGTGTGTGTGTGTGTGTTGGGGAGGGAGTGTGTGTGTGTGTTGGGAGGAGTGTGTGTGTGTGTTGGGGAGGGAGTGTGTGTGTGTGTGTTGGGGAGGGAGTGTGTGTGTGTGTGTTGGGAGGGAGTGTGTGTGTGTGTTGGGGAGGGAGTGTGTGGTGTGTGTTGGGGAGGGAGTGTGTGTGTGTGTGTTGGGGAGGGAGTGTGTGTGTGTGTTGGGGGAGGGAGTGTGTGTGTGTGTTGGGGAGGGAGTGTGTGTGTGTGTTGGGGAGGGAGTGTGTGTGTGTGTTGGGGAGGGAGGTGTGTGTGTGTGTTGGGGAGGGAGGTGGTGGTGTGTGTGTGTGTGTGTGGAGGAGGGGGAGTGTGTGTGTGTGTGTGTGGTGGAGGGAGGAGTGTGTGTGTGTGTGTGTTGGGGAGGGGAGTGTGTGTGTGTGTGTTGGGGAGGGAGTGTGTGTGTGTGTGTTGGGGAGGGAGTGTGTGTGTGTGTTGGGGAGGAGTGTGTGTGTGTGTTGGGGAGGGAGTGTGTGTGTGTGTTGGGGAGGGAGTGTGTGTGTGTGTGTTGGGGAGGGAGTGTGTGTGTGTGTGTTGGGGAGGGAGTGTGTGTGTGTGTGTGTGTTGGGGAGGGAGCGTGTGTGTGTGTGTGTGTGTGTGTTTTGGGAGGGAGTGTGTGTGTGTGTGTGTGTGTGTGTGTGTGTTGGGGAGGGAGTGTGTGTGTGTGTGTGTGTGTTGGGGAGGGAGTGTGTGTGTGTGTGTGTGTTGGGGAGGAGGGTGTGTGTGTGTGTGTGTGTTGGGGAGGGAGTGTGTGTGTGTGTGTGTGTGTTGGGGAGGAGTGTGTGTGTGTGTGTGTTGGGGAGGGTGTGTGTGTGTGTGTGTGTTTGGGAGGGAGTGTGTGTGTGTGTGTGTGTTGGGGAGGGAGTGTGTGTGTGTGTTGGGGAGGGAGTGTGTGTGTGTGTTGGGGAGGGAGTGTGTGTGTGTGTGTTGGGGAGGGAGTGTGTGTGTGTGTTGGGGAGGGAGTGTGTGTGTGTGTTGGGGAGGGAGTGTGTGTGTGTGTTGGGGATGGGAGTGTGTGTGTGTGTTGGGGAGGGGTGTGTGTGTGTGTGGGGAGGGAGTGTGTGTGTGTGTGTTGGGGAGGAGGGTGTGTGTGTGTTGGGGAGGGAGTGTGTGTGTGTGTTGGGAGGGGTGTGTGTGTGTGTGTGTGTGTTGGGGGAGGAGTGTGTGTGTGTGTTGTGGTGTGTTGGGGAGGGAGTGTGGTGTGTGTGTGTTGTGTGTGTGTGTGTTGGGGAGGGAGTGTGTGGTGTGTGTGTGTGTGTGTTGGGGAGGGAGTGTGTGTGTGTGTGTGTGTGTTGGGGAGGGTGTTGTGAGTGTGTGTGTGTGTGTGTTGGGGAGGAGTGTGTGTGTGTGTGTGTGTTGTTGGGGAGGGTGTGGGTTTATGTGTGTGTGTGTGGTGGGGGGAGGGAGTGTGTGTGTGTGTGTGTTGGGGAGGGAGTGTGTGTGTGTGTTGTTTGGGGAGGGAGTGGTGTGTGTGTGTGTGTTTGGGGAGGGGTGTGTGTGTGTGTGTGTGTTGGGAGGGAGTGTGTGTGTGTGTGTGTTGGGGAGGGAGTGTGTGTGTGTGTGTGTGTTGGGGAGGGAGTGTGTGTGTGTGTGTGTGTGTGGGGTGGGAGGTGTGTGTGTGTTGGGGAGGGAGTGTGTGTGTGTGTGTTGGGGGGGTGTGTGTGTGTGTGTTTGGGGAGGGAGTGTGTGTGTGTGTTGGGAGGGAGTGTGTGTGTGTGTTGGGGAGGGAGTGTGTGTGTGTGTTGGGGAGGGTGTGTGTGTGTGTGTGTGGGGAGTGTGTGTGTGTGTGTGTTGGGGAGGGAGTGTGTGTGTGTTGTGTGTGTGTGTGTTGGGGAGGGAATGTGTGTGTGTGTGTGTTTGGGAGGGAGTGTGTGTGTGTGTGTGTGTGTGTGTGTGTGTGTGTTGGGGAGGGAGTGTGTGTGTGTGTGTGTGTGTGTGTTGGGGAGGGAGTGTGTGTGTGTGTGTTGGGGAGGGAGTGTGTATGTGTGTGTGTGTGTGTGTGTGTGTTGGGGAGGGAGTGTGTGTGTGTGTGTTGGGGAGCGAGTGTGTGTGTGTGTTGGGGAGGGAGTGTGTGTGTGTGTGTGTGTTGGGGAGGGTGTGTGTGTGTGTGTGGTGGGGTGGTTGTGTGTGGTGGTGTGTGTGTGTGTTGGGGAGGGAGTGTGTGTGTGTTGGGGAGGGAGTGTGTGTGTTTGGGGAGGGATGTGTGTGTGTTGGGGAGGGAGTGTGTGTGTTGGGGAGGGAGTGTGTGTGTGTTGGGGAGGGATGTGCGTGTGTGCTTGTGTTGGGGAGGGAGTGCGTGTGTGCGTGTGTTGGGGAGGGAGTGCGTGAGTGTGTGTGTTGTGGAGGGAGTGCGTGTGTGTTGGGGAGGGAGCGTGTGTGTGTGTGTGTGTGTGTTGGGGAGGGAGTGTGTGTGTGTGTGTGTGTTGGGGAGGGAGTGTGTGTGTGTGTGTGTTGGGGAGGGAGTGAGTGTGTGTGTTGGTGTGTGTGTTGGGGAGGGGTGTGAGTGTGTGTGTGTGTGTGTTGGGGAGGGAGTGTGTGTGTGTGTGTGTTGGGGAGGGAGTGTGTGTGTTGTGTGTTTGGGGGAGGGATGTGTGTGTGTGTGTGTGTGTGTGTGTGTTGGGGAGGGAGGGAGTGTGTGTGTGTGTGGGAAGGAGTGTGTGTGTGTGTGTGTGTGTGTGTGTGTTGGGGAAGAGTGTGTGTGTGTGTGTGTGTGTTGGGGAGTGCGTGTGTGTGTGTGTTGGGGAGGGAGTGTGTGTGTGTGTGTTTGGGGAGGGAGTGTGTGTTGTGTGTGTTGGGGAGGGAGTGTGTGTGTGTGTGTGTGTTGGGGAGGTGAGTGTGTGTGTGTGTGGGGAGGGAGTGTGTGTGTGTGTTGGGAGGGAGTGTGTGTGTGTGTTGGGGAGGGAGTGTGTGTGTGTGTGTGTGTGTTGGGGAGGGAGTGTGTGTGTGTGTTGTGTTGGGGAGGGAGGTGTGTGTGTGGTGTGTGTGTGTGTGTGTGTTGGGGAGGGAGTGTGTGTGTGTGTGGTGTGTTGGGGGAGGGAGTGTGTGTGTGTGTTGGGGAGGGAGTGTGTGTGTGTGTGTGGTTGGGGAGGGAGTGTGTGTGTGTGTGTTGTGTGTGTGTTGGGAGGGAGTGTGTGTGTGTGTGTTGGGAGGGAGTGTGTGTGTGTGTTGGGGGAGGGAGTGTGTGTGTGTGTTGGGGAGGGAGTGTGTGTGTGTGTTGGGGAGGGGGAGTGTGTGTGTGTGTTGGGGAGGGAGTGTGTGTGTGTGTTGGGGAGGGAGTGTGTGTGTGTGTGGGGAGGGAGTGTGTGTGTGTGTTGGGGAGGGAGTGTGTGTGTGTGTTGGGAGGGAGTGTGTGTGGTGTGAGTGTGTGTGTGTGTGGGGAGGGAGTGTGTGTGTGTGTTGGGGAGGGTGTGTGTGTGTGTGTTGGGGAGGGAGTGTGGTGTGTGTGTGTGTTGGGGAGGGAGTGTGTGTGTATGTGTGTGTGTGTGTTGGGGAGGGAGTGTGTGTGTGTGTGTGTGGGTGTGTGTGTGTGTGTTGGGGAGGAGTGTGTTGTGTGTGGATGTGTGTGTGTGTGTTGGGGAGGGAGTGTGTGTGTGTGTGTGTGTGTTGGGGAGGGAGTGTGTGTTGTGTGTGTGTGTTTGGGGAGGGAGTGTGTGTGTGTGTGTGTGTGTTGGGGAGGGAGTGTGTTGTGTGTGTGTGTGTGTTGGGGAGGGTGTGCGTGTGTGTGTGTGTGGGGGGAGGGAGTGCGTGTGTGTGTGTGTTTGGGAGGGAGGTGTGTGTGTGTGTGTGTTTGGGAGGGGAGTGGTTGTGTGTGTGTGTTGGGGGGGAGTGTGTGTGTGTGTGTGTGTTGGGGAGGGAGTGGTGCGTGTGTGTGTGTGTTGGGGAGGGAGTGCGTGTGTGTGTGGTGGTGGGGAGGAGTGTGTGTGTGTGTGTTGGGAGGGAGTGTGTGTGTGTGTGTTGGGGAGGGAGTGTGTGTGTGTGTGTGTTGGGGAGGAGTGTGTGTGTGTGTTGGGGAAGAGTGTGTGTGTGTGTTGGGGAGGGAGTGTGTGTGTGTGTTGGGGAGGGAGTGTGTGTGTGTGTGTGTGTGTGTGTGTGTGTGTGTGTGTTGGGGAGGGAGTGTGTGTGTGTGTATGTGTGTGTGTTGGGGAGGGAATGTGTGTGTGTGTGTGTTTGGGAGGGAGTGTGTGTGTGTGTGTGTGTGTGTGTGTGTGTGTTGGGGAGGGAGTGTGTGTGTGTGTGTGTGTGTGTTGGGGAGGGAGTGTGTGTGTGTGTGTTGGGGAGGGAGTGTATGTGTGTGTGTGTGTGTGTGTGTGTTGGGGGAGGGTGTGTGTGTGTGTGTTGGGGGAGGGGGTGTGTGTGTGTGGTGGGGGAGGGTGTGTGTGTGTGTGTGTGTTGTTGGGGTTGGTGTGTGTGTGTGTGTGTGTGTTGGGGAGGGAGTGCGTGTGTGTGTGTGTGTTGGGGAGGGAGTGTGTGTGTTGGGGAGGGAGTGCGTGTGTGTTGGGGGGGAGTGTGTGTGTGTTGGTTGAGGGTGTGTGTGTGTTGGGGAGGGAGTGTGTGTGTTGTTGTGTTGGGGAGGAGTGCGTGTGTGTGTGTGTTGGGGAGGGAGTGCGTGTGTGTGTGTGTTGGGGAGGGAGTGTGTGTGTGTGTGTGTTGGGGAGGGAGGAGTGTGTGTGTGTGTTGGGGAGGGAGTGTGTGTGTGTGTGTGTGTGTGTGTTGGGGAGGAGTGTGTGTGTGTGTGTGTGTTGGGGAGGGAGTGTGTGTGTGTGTGTGTTGGGGAGGGAGTGTGTGTGTGTGTGTGTTGTGTGTTGGGGAGGATGTGAGTGTGTGTGTGTGTGTGTGTTGGGGGAGGGGTGTGTGTGTGTGTGTGTTGGGGAGGGAGTGTGTGTGTGTTTGTGTGTTGGGGAGGGAGTGTGTGTGTGTGTGTGTGGTGTGTGTGTGTTGGGGAGGGAGGGAGTGTGTGTGTGTGTTGGGGGAAGGTGTGTGTGTGTGTTGTGTTGGTGTGTGTGTGTGGTTTGGGGGAGGAGTGTGTGTGTGTGTGTGTGTGTTGGGGAGTGCGTGTGTGTGTGTGTTGGGGAGGGAGTCTGTGTGTGTGTGTTGGGGAGGGAGTGGTGTGTGGTGTGTGTGTTGGGGAGGGAGTGTGTGTGTGTGTGTGTTGGGGAGGGGTGTGTGTGTGTGTGTTGGGGAGGGAGTGTGTGTGTGTGTTGGGGGGGAGTGTGTGTGTGTGTGGGGAGGGAGTGTGGTGTGTGTGTGTGTGTGTTGGGGAGGGAGTGGTGTGTGTGTGTGGGGTGTGTGTGTGTGTGTTGTGTGTGGGGAGGGAGTGTGTGTGTGTGTGTGTGTGTGTTGGGGAGGGAGTGTGTGTGTGTGTGTGTGTTGGGGAGGGAGTGTGTGTGTGTGTGTGTGTGTGTTGGGGAGGGAGTGTGTGTGTGTGTGTGTGTTGGGGAGGGAGTGTGTGTGTGTGTGTGTTGGGGAGGGAGTGTGTGTGTGTTTGTGTGTTGGGAGTGTGTGTGTGTGTGTGTGTTGGGGAGGGAGTGTGCGTGTGTGTGTTGTGTTGGGGAGGGAGTGTGTGTGTTGGGGAGGGAGTGTGTGTGTGTTGGGGAGGGAGTGTGTGTGTGTGTGTGTTGGGGAGGGAGTGTGTGGTGTGGGTGTGTGTGTGTGTGTTGGGGAGGGAGTGGTGTGTGTGTGTTGGGGAGGGAGTGTGTGTGTGTGTTGGGGAGGAGTGTGTGTTTGGTGTTGTGTGTGTGTTGTGTTGGGGAGGGAGTGGGGTGTGTGTGTGTGTGTGTTGTTGGGGAGGGGTGTGTGGGGGGAGTGAGTGTGTGTGTGTGTGTGTTGGGGAGGGAGTGTGTGTGTGTGTGTGTGTGTTGGGGAAGGAGTGTGTGTGTGTTTGTGTGTTGGGGAGGGAGTGTGTGTGTGTGTGTGTGTGTGTGTGTTGGGGAGGGAGGGAGTGTGTGTGTGTGTTGGGGAAGGAGGGAGTGTGTGTGTGTGTTGGGGAAGGAGTGTGTGTGTGTGTGTGTTGGGGAGGGAGTGTGTGTGTGTGTTGGGGAGGGAGTGTGTGTGTGTGTTGGGGAGGGAGTGTGTGTGTGTGTTGGGGAGAGAGTCTGTGTATGTGTGTTGGGAGGGAGTGTGTGTGTGTGTGTTGGGAGGGAGTGTGTGTGTGTGTGTTGGGGAGGGGAGTGTGTGTGTGGTGTGGAAGGAGTGTGTGTGTGTTGGGAGGGAGTGTGTGTGTTTGTGTTGGGGAGGGAGTGTGTGTGTGTGTGTTGGGGAAGGAGTGTGTGTGTGTGTGTTGGGGAGGGAGTGTGTGTGTGTGTGTGTGTGTGTGTGTTGGGGAGGGAGTGTGTGTGTGTGTGTGTGTGTGTTGGGGAGGGAATGTGTGTGTGTGTGTGTGTGTTTGGGAGGGAGTGTGTGTGTGTGTGTGTTGGGAGGGAGTGTGTGTGTGTGTGTGTGTTGTGTGTGTGTGTGTGTGGTTGGGGAGGGAGTGTGTGTGTGTGTGTTGGGAGGGAGTGTGTGTGTGTGTGTGTGTGTGTGTTGGGGAGGGAGTGTGTGTGTGTGTGTTGGGGAGCGAGTGTGTGTGTGTGTTGGGGAGGGAGTGTGTGTATGTGTGTGTGTTGGGGAGTGTGTGTGTGTGTGTGTGTTGGGGAGGGAGTGCGCGTGTGTGTGTGTGTTGGGGAGGGAGTGTGTGTGTTGGGGAGGGAGTGTGTGTGTTGGGGAGGGAGTGTGTGTGTGTTTTGGGGAGGGAGTGCGTGTGTGTGTGTGTTGGGGAGGGAGTGCGTGTGTGTGTGTGTTGGGGAGGGAGTGTGTGTGTGTGTGTGTTGGGGAGGGAGTGCGTGTGTGTGTGTGTTGGGGAGGGAGTGCGTGTGTGTGTGTGTGTTGGGAGGGAGTGCGTGTGTGTGTTGGGGAGGGAGTGGTTGTGTGGTGTGTGTGTGTGTGTGTGTTGGGGAGGGAGTGTGTGTGTGTGTGTGTTGGGGAGGGAGTGTGTGTGTGTGTGTGTGTTGGGGAGGGAGTGTGTGTGTGTGTGTGTGTGTGTTGGGGAGGGAGTGTGTGTGTGTGTGTGTGTGTTGGGGAAGGAGTGTGTGTGTGTTTGTGTGTTGGGGAGGGAGTGTGTGTGTGTGTGTGTGTGTGTTGGGGAGGGAGGGAGTGTGTGTGTGTTGGGGAGGGAGTGTGTGTATGTGTGTGTGTGTGTGTTGGGAGGGAGTGTGTGTGTGTGTTGGGGAGAGGTGTGTGTGTGTGTGTGTTGGGGAGGGGGTGTGTGTGTGTGTGTGGGGAGGGAGTGTGTGTTGTGTGTTGGGGAGGGAGTGTGTGTGTGTGTGTGTTGGGGAGGGAGTGTGTGTGTGTGTTGGGGAGGGAGTGTGTGTGTGTGTTGGGGAGGGAGTGTGTGTGTGTGTTGGGGAGGGAGTGTGTGTGTGTGTTGGGGAGGGAGTGTGTGTGTGTGTTGGGGAGGGAGTGTGTGTGTGTGTTGGGGAGGTAGTGTGTGTGTGTGTGTGTGTGTGTTGGGGAGGGAGTGTGTGTGTGTGTGTGTGTTGGGGAGGGAGTGTGTGTGTGTGTGTGTGTGTTGGGGAGGGAGTGTGTGTTGTGTGTGTGTGTGTTGGTGTGTGTGTGTGGTTGGGGAGGGAGTGTGTGTGTGTTTGGGGAGGGAGTGTGTGTGTGTGTGTTGGGGAGGAGTGTGTGTGTGTGTTGGGGAGGGAGTGTGTGTGTGTGTGTTTTGGGGAGGGAGTGTGTGTGTGTTTTGGGGAGGGAGTGTGTGTGTGTGTTGGGGAGGGAGTGTGTGTGTGTGTTGGGGGGGAGTGTGTGTGTGTTTGTGTTGGGGAGGTAGTGTGTGTGTGTGTTGGGGAGGGAGTGTGTGTGTGTGTTGGGGAGGCAGTGTGTGTGTGTGTGTTGGGGAGGGAGGCAGTGTGTGTGTGTGTGTGTGTGTGTTGGGGAGGGAGGCGGTGTGTGTGTGTTGGGGAGGGAGGCGGTGTGTGTGTGTGTGTTGGGGAGGGAGTGTGTGTGTGTGTGTGTGTGTGTTGGGGAGGGAGTGTGTGTGTGTGTTGGGGAGGGAGTGTGTGTGTGTGTGTGTGTTGGGGAGGGAGTGTGTGTGTGTGTGTGTGTGTTGGGGAGGGAGTGTGTGTGTGTGTGTGTGTTGGGGAGGGAGTGTGTGTGTGTGTGTGTGTGTGTGTTGGGGAGGGAGTGTGTGTGTGTGTGTGTGTTGGGGAGGGAGTGTGTGTGTGTGTGTGTGTGTTGTGGAGGGAGTGTGTGTGTGTGTGTGTTGGGGAGGGAGTGTGTGTGTGTGTTGGGGAGGGAGTGTGTGTGTGTGTGTGTGTGTTGGGGAGGGAGTGTGTGTGTGTGTGTGTGTGTGTTGGGGAGGGAGTGTGTGTGTGTGTGTGTGTGTGTAGGGGAGTGTGTGTGTGTGTGTGTTGGGGCGTGTGTGTGTGTTGGGGAGTGTGTGTGTGTGTTGGGGAGTGTGTGTGTGTGTGTGTGTGTGTGTGTGTGTGTTGGGGAGGGGAGTGTGTGTGTGTGTTGGGGAGGGAGTGTGTGTGTGTTGGGGAGGGAGTGTGTGTGTGTGTTTGGGAGGGAGTGTGTGTGTGTGTTTGGGAGGGAGTGTGTGTGTTTGTTTGGGAGGGAGTGTGTGTGTGTGTTGGGGAGGGAGTGTGTGTGTGTGTTGGGGAGGGAGTGTGTGTGTGTGTTGGGGAGGGTGTGTGTTGTGTGTGTGTGTGTGTGTTGGGGAGGGAGTGTGTGTGTGTGTTGGGGAGGGAGTGTGTGTGTGTGTTGGGGAGGAGTGTGTGTGTGTGTTGGGGAGGGAGTGTGTGTGTGTGTTGGGGAGGGAGTGTGTGTGTGGTGTTGGGGAGGGAGTGTGTGTGTGTGTGTTGGGGAGGGGTGTGTGTGTGTGTGTTGGGGAGGGAGTGTGTGTGTGTGTTGGGGAGGGAGTGTGTGTGTGTGTTGGGGAGGGGAGTGTGTGTGTGTGTTGGGGAGGGAGTGTGTGTGTGTGTTGGGGAGGGAGTGTGTGTGTGTGTTGGGGAGGGAGTGTGTGTGTGTGTTGGGGAGGCAGTGTGTGTGTGTGTTGGGGAGGCAGTGTGTGTGTGTGTTGGGGAGGGAGTGTGTGTGTGTGTGTTGGGGAGGGAGTTTGTGTGTGTGTTGGGGAGGCAGTGTGTGTGTGTGTTGGGGAGGGAGTGTGTGTGTGTGTGTGGGGAGGGAGTGTGTGTGTTGTGTGTGTGTGTGTGTGTGTGTGTGTTGGGGAGGGAGGTGTGTGTGGTGTGTGTGTGTGTGTGTTGGGAGGGGGTGTGTGTGTGTGTGTGTTGGAGGGAGGGGCGAGTGTGTGTGTGTGTGTTTTGGGAGGGAGTTTGTGTGTGTGTGTGTTGGGGGAGGGAGTGTGTGTGTGTGTGTTGGGAGGGAGTGTGTGTGTTTGTGTTGGGGAGGGAGTGTGTGTGTGTGTGTGTTGGGAGGGAGTGTGTGTGTGTGTTGGGGAGGGAGTGTGTGTGTGTGTTGGGGAGGGAGTGTGTGTGTGTGTTGGGGAGGGAGTGTGTGTGTGTGTTTGTGTGTTGTGTGTGTGTGTGTGTGTGTTGGGGAGGGAATGTGTGTGTGTGTGTGTGTGTGTGTGTGTTGGGGAGGGAGTGTGTGTGTGTGTTGGGGAGGGAGTGTGTGTGTGTGTGTGTGTGTTGGGGAGGGAGTGTGTGTATGTGTGTGTGTGTTGGGGAGGGAGTGTTTGTGTGTGTGTGTGTGTGTTGGGGAGGGAGTGTGTTTGTGTGTGTGTGTGTGTTGGAGGGAGTGTGTGTGTGTGTGTTGGGGAGGGGGAGTGTGTGTGTGTGTGTTGGGGGGAGTGTGTGTGTGTGTGTGTTTGGGGAGGGAGTGGTGGTGTGTGTGTGTTGGGGAGGGAGTTGTGTGTGTGTGTGTGTTGGGGAGGGAGTGGTGTGTGTGTGTGTTGGGGGGAGGGAGTGCGTGCGTGTGTGTGTGTTGGGGAGGGAGTGTGTGTGCGTGTTGGGAGGGAGTGTGTGTGTTTGTGTTGTGAGGGAGTGTGTGTGTTTGTGTTGGGGAGGGAGTGTGTGTGTGTGTTGGGGAAGGGTGTGTGTGTGTGTTGGGGAGGGAGTGTGTGTGTGTGTGTGGGGGAGGGTGTGTGTGTGTGTGTGTGTGTGTGTGTGTGTGTGTGTGTGTTGGGGAGGGAGTGTGTGTGTGTGTGTGTGTGTGTGTTGGGGAGGGAGTGTGTGTGTGTGTTGGGGAGGGAGTGTGTGTGTGTGTTGGGGAGGGAGTGTGTGTGTGTGTGTTGGGGAGGGAGTGTGTGTGTGTGTTGGGGAGGGAGTGTGTGTGTGTGTTGGGGAGGGAGTGTGTGTGTGTGTTGGGGAGGGAGTGTGTGTGTGTGTTGGGGAGGGAGTGTGTGTGTGTGTTGGGGAGGGAGTGTGTGTGTGTGTTGGGGAGGGAGTGTGTGTGTGTGTTGGGGGAGGGAGTGTGTGTGTGTGTTTGGGGAGGGAGTGTGTGTGTGTGTGTTGGGGAGGGAGTGTGTGTGTGTGTTGGGGAGGGAGTGTGTGTGTGTGTTGGGGAGGGAGTGTGTGTGTGTGTTGGGGAGGGAGTGTGTGTGTGTGTGTGTGTGTTGGGGAGGGAGTGTGTGTGTGTGTGTGTGTGTGTGTTGGGGAGGGAGTGTGTGTGTGTGTTGGGGAGGGAGTGTGTGTGTGTGTGTGTGTGTGTGTGTGTGTGTTGGGGAGGGAGTGTGTGTGTGTGTATGTGTGTGTGTTGGGGAGGGAGTGTGTGTGTGTGTTGGGGAGGGAGTGTGTGTGTGTGTTGGGGAGGGTGTGTGTGTGTGTGTTGGGGAGGGAGTGTGTGTGTGTGTGTTGGGGAGGGAGTGTGTGTGTGTGTTGGGGAGGGAGTGTGTGTGTGTGTTGGGGAGGGAGTGTGTGTGTGTGTTGGGGAGGGAGTGTGTGTGTGTGTTGGGGGAGGGAGTGTGTGTGTGTGTTGGGGAGGGAGAGTGTGTGTGTGTGTTGGGGAGGGAATGTGTGTGTGTGTTGGGGAGGAGTGTGTGTGTGTGTGTTGGGGAGGGAGTGTGTGTGTGTGTGTTGGGGAGGGAGTGTGTGTGTGTGTTGGGGAGGCAGTGTGTGTGTGTGTTGGGGAGGGAGTGTGTGTGTGTGTTGGGGAGGGAGTGTGTGTGTGTGTTGGGGAGGGAGTGTGTGTGTGTGTTGGGGAGGGAGTGTGTGTGTGTGTTGGGGAGGGAGTGTGTGTGTGTGTGTTGGGGAGGGAGTGTGTGTGTGTTGGGGAGGGAGGCGGTGTGTGTGTGTGTGTGTTGGAGGGAGGTGTGAGTGTGTGTGTGTGTGTGTTGGGGAGGGAGTTTGTGTGTGTGTGTGTTGGGGAGGGAGTGTGTGTGTGTGTGTTGGGGAGGGAGTGTGTGTGTGTGTGTTGGGGAGGGAGTGTGTGTGTGTGTTGGGGAGGGAGTGTGTGTGTGTGTTGGGGAGGGAGTGTGTGTGTGTGTTGGGGAGGGAGTGTGTGTGTGTGTGTTGGGGAGGGAGTGTGTGTGTGTGTGTTGGGGAGGGAGTGTGTGTGTGTGTGTGTGTTGGGGAGGGAGTGTGTGTGTGTGTGTGTGTGTGTGTTGGGGAGGGAGTGTGTGTGTGTGTGTGTGTGTGTGTGTGTTGGGGAGGGGAGTGTGTGTGTGTGTGTGTTTGGGGAGGGGAGTGTGTGTGTGTGTGTGTGTGTTGGGGAGGGAGTGTGTGTTGTGTGTGTGTGTGGGGAGGGAGTGTGTGTGTGTGTGTTGGGGAGGGAGTGTGTGTGTGTGTTGGGGAGGGAGTGTGTGTGTGTGTTGGGGAGGGAGTGTGTGTGTGTGTTGGGGAGGGAGTGTGTGTGTGTGTTGGGGAGGGAGTGTGTGTGTGTGTTGGGGAGGGAGTGTGTGTGTGTGTTGGGGAGGGAGTGTGTGTGTGTGTTGGGGAGGGTGTGTGTGTGTGTTGGGGAGGGAGGCGGTGTGTGTGTGTGTGTGTTGGAGGGAGGCGGCGAGTGTGTGTGTGTGTGTGTTGGGGAGGGAGTGTGTGTGTGTGTGTGTGTGTGGGGAGGGAGTGTGTGTGTGTGTGTTGGGGAGGGAGTGTGTGTGTGTGTGTTGGGGAGGGAGTGTGTGTGTGTGTTGGGGAGGGAGTGTGTGTGTGTGTTGGGGAGGGAGTGTGTGTGTGTGTTGGGGAGGGAGTGTGTGTGTGTGTGTGTTGGGAGGGAGTGTGTGTGTGTGTGTTGGGGAGGGAGCGTGTGTGTGTGTGTGTGTGTTGGGGAGGGAGTGTGTGTGTGTGTGTGTGTGTGTGTGTAGGGGAGTGTGTGTGTGTGTGTGTGTGTGTGTGTGTGGGGAGGGGGTGTGTGTGTGTGTGTGTTGGGGAGGGAGTGTGTGTGTGTGTGTGTGTGTTGGGGAGGGAGTGTGTGTGTGTGTGTGTGTGTTGGGGAGGGAGTGTGTGTGTGTGTGTGTGTGTGTTGGGGGAGGGAGTGTGTTTGTGTGTGTGTGTGTTGGGGAGGGAGTGTGTGTGTGTGTGTGTTGGGGAGGGAGTGTGTGTGTGTGTGTGTTTGGGAGGGAGTGTGTGTGTGTGTGTGTTGGGGAGGGAGTGTGTGTGTGTGTTGGGGAGGGAGTGTGTGTGTGTGTTGGGGAGGGAGTGTGTGTGTGTGTTGGGGAGGGAGTGTGTGTGTGTGTGTTGGGGAGGGAGTGTGTGTGTGTGTTGGGGAGGGAGTGTGTGTGTGTGTTGGGGAGGGAGTGTGTGTGTGTGTTGGGGAGGGAGTGTGTGTGTGTGTTGGGGAGGGAGTGTGTGTGTGTGTGTTGGGGAGGGAGTGTGTGTGTGTGTTGGGGAGGGAGTGTGTGTGTGTGTTGGGGAGGGAGTGTGTGTATGTGTGTGTGTGTTGGGGAGGGAGTGTGTGTGTGTGTATGTGTGTGTGTTGGGGAGGGAGTGTGTGTGTGTGTGTGTGTGTGTGTGTGTTGGGGAGGGAGTGTGTGTGTGTGTGTGTGTGTGTTGGGGAGGGAGTGTGTGTGTGTGTGTGTGTGTGTTGGGGAGGGAGTGTGTGTGTGTGTGTGTGTTGGGGAGGGAGTGTGTGTGTGTGTGTGTGTGTTGGGGAGGGAGTGTGTTTGTGTGTGTGTGTGTGGGGAGGGAGTGTGTGTGTGTGTGTGTGTTGGGGGGGGAGTGCGTGTGTGTGTGTGTTGGGGAGGGAGTGTGTGTGTGTGTGTGTGGGGAGGGAGTGTGTGTGTGTGTGTGTGTGTTGGGGAGGGAGTGCGTGCGTGTGTGTGTGTTGGGGAGGGAGTGCGTGCGTGTGTGTGTGTTGGGGAGGGAGTGTGTGTGCGTGTTGGGAGGGAGTGTGTGTGTTTGTGTTGGGAGGGAGTGTGTGTGTTTGTGTTGGGAGGGAGTGTGTGTGTTTGTGTTGGGGAGGGAGTGTGTGTGTGTTGGGGAAGGAGTGTGTGTGTGTGTTGGGGAAGGAGTGTGTGTGTGTGTTGGGGAGGGAGTGTGTGTGTGTGTGTTGGGGAGGGAGTGTGTGTGTGTGTTGTGTGGTGTGTGTGTGTTGGGGAGGGAGTGTGTGTGTGTGTGTGTGTGTGTGTTGGGGAGGGAGTGTGTGTGTGTGTGTGTTGGGGAGGGAGTGTGTGTGTGTGTGTGTGTGTGTGTGTGTGTGTGTGTTGGGGAGGGAGTGTGTGTGTGTGTGTGTGTGTGTTGGGGAGGGAGTGTGTGTGTGTGTGTTGGGGAGGGAGTGTGTATGTGTGTGTGTGTGTGTGTGTGTGTTGGGGAGGGAGTGTGTGTGTGTGTTGGGGAGGGAGTGTGTGTGTGTGTTGGGGAGGGAGTGTGTGTATGTGTGTGTGTTGGGGAGTGTGTGTGTGTGTGTGTGTGTTGGGAGGGAGTGTGTGTGTGTGTGTGTGTGTTGGGGAGGGAGTGTGTGTGTTGGGGAGGGAGTGTGTGTGTTGGGGAGGGAGTGTGTGTGTTGGTGAGGGAGTGTGTGTGTTGGGGAGGGAGTGCGTGTGTGCTTGTGTTGGGGAGGGAGTGTGTGTGTGTGTGTGTGTGTGTGTGGGGGAGGGAGTGTGTGTGTGTGTGTGTTTGGGAGGGAGTGTGTGTGTGTGTGTGTTGGGGAGGGAGTGCGTGTGTGTTGGGGAGGGAGCGTGTGTGTGTGTGTGTGTGTGTTGGGGAGGGAGTGTGTGTGTGTGTGTGTGTTGGGGAGGGAGTGTGTGTGTGTGTGTGTTGGGGAGGGAGTGAGTGTGTGTGTGTGTGTGTGTTGGGGAGGGAGTGAGTGTGTGTGTGTGTGTGTTGGGGAGGGAGTGTGTGTGTGTGTGTGTTGGGGAGGGAGTGTGTGTGTGTTTGTGTTTTGGGGAGGGAGTGTGTGTGTGTGTGTGTGTGTGTGTGTGTTGGGGAGGGAGGGAGTGTGTGTGTGTGTTGGGGAAGGAGTGTGTGTGTGTGTGTGTGTGTGTGTGTGTGTTGGGGAAGGAGTGTGTGTGTGTGTGTGTGTGTTGGGGAGTGCGTGTGTGTGTGTGTTGGGGAGGGAGTCTGTGTGTGTGTGTTGGGGAGGGTGTGTGTGTGTGTGTTGGGGAGGGAGTGTGTGTGTGTGTTGGGGAGGGAGTGTGTGTGTGTGTGTGTTGGGGAGGGAGTGTGTGTGTGTGTTGGGGAGGGAGTGTGTGTGTGTGTTGGGGAGGGAGTGTGTGTGTGTGTTGGGGAGGGAGTGTGTGTGTGTGTGTGTTGGGGAGGGAGTGTGTATGTGTGTGTTGGGGAGGGAGTGTGTGTGTGTGTTGGGGAGGGAGTGTGTGTGTGTGTTGGGGAGGGAGTGTGTGTGTGTGTGTGGTGTGTTGGGAGGGAGTGTGTGTGTGTGTGTGTGTGTGTGTTGGGGAGGGAGTGTGTGTGTGTGTGTGTGTGTGTTGGGAGGGAGTGTGTGTGTGTGTGTGTGTTGGGGAGGGAGTGTGTGTGTGTGTGTGTGTGTTGGTGAGGGAGTGTGTGTGTGTGTGTGTGTGTTGGGGAGGGAGTGTGTGTGTGTGTGTGTTGGGGAGGGAGTGTGTGTGTGTGTGTGTGTTGGGGAGGGAGTGTGTGTGTGTGTGTTGGGGGGAGTGTGTGTGTGTGTGTGTGTTGGGGAGGGAGTGTGTGTGTTGGGGAGGGAGTGTGTGTGTGTTGGGGAGGGAGTGCGTGTGTGTGTGTGTTGGGGAGGGAGTGCGTGTGTGTGTGTGTTGGGGAGTGAGTGTGTGTGTGTGTTGGGGAGGGAGTGTGTGTGTGTGTTGGGGAGTGAGTGTGTGTGTGTGTGTGTGTGTGTGTGTGTGTTGGGGAGGGAGTGTGTGTGTGTGTGTGTGTGTTGGGGAGGGAGTGAGTGTGTGTGTGTGTGTGTGTGTTGGGGAGGGAGTGTGTGTGTGTGTGTGTGTGTTGGGGAAGGAGTGTGTGTGTGTTTGTGAGTTGGAGAGGGAGTGTGTGTGTGTGTGTGTGTGTGTGTTGGGGAGGGAGGGAGTGTGTGTGTGTGTTGGGGAAGGAGGGAGTGTGTGTGTGTGTTGGGGAAGGAGTGTGTGTGTGTGTGTGTTGGGGAGGGAGTGTGTGTGTGTGTTGGGGAGGGAGTGTGTGTGTGTGTTGGGGAGGGAGTGTGTGTGTGTGTTGGGGAGGGAGTGTGTGTGTGTGTGTTGGGGAGGGAGTGTGTGTGTGTGTTTGGGGAGGGAGTGTGTGTGTGTGTGTTGGGGAGGGAGTGTGTGTGTGTGTTGGGAGGGAGTGTGTGTGTGTTGGGAGGGAGTGTGTGTGTTGTGTGTTGGGGAGGGAGTGTGTGTGTGTGTGTGTTGGGGAGGGAGTGTGTGTGTGTGTTGGGGAGGGAGTGTGTGTGTGTGTGTGTGTGTGTTGGGGAGGGAGTGTGTGTGTGTGTGTGTGTGTGTTGGGGAGGGAATGTGTGTGCGTGTGTGTGTGTTTGGGAGGGAGTGTGTGTGTGTGTGTGTTGGGGAGGGAGTGTGTGTGTGTGTGTGTGTGTGTGTCTGTGTGTGTGTGTTGGGTAGGGAGTGTGTGTGTGTGTGTTGGGGAGGGAGTGTGTATGTGTGTGTGTGTGTGTGTTGGGGAGGGAGTGTGTGTGTGTGTGTTGGGGAGGGAGTGTGTGTGTGTGTTGGGGAGGGAGTGTGTGTGTGTGTGTGTGTTGGGGAGGGAGTGTGTGTATGTGTGTGTGTTGGGGAGTGTGTGTGTGTGTGTGTTGGGGAGGGAGTGTGTGTTGTGTGTGTGTGTGTTGGGAGGGAGTGTGTGTGTTGGGGAG
>NC_054468.1:151113748-151138748 GCF_017639515.1 Carcharodon carcharias
TTTGTGTGTGTGTGTGTGTGTGTGTGTGTTGGGGAGGGAGTGTGTGTTTGTGTGTGTGTGTGTGTGTGTTGGGGAGGGAATGTGTGTGTGTGTGTGTGTGTGTGTGTTGGGGAGGGAGTGTGTGTGTGTGTTGGGGAGGGAGTGTGTGTGTGTTGGGGAGGGAGTGTGTGTGTATGTTGGGGAGGGAGTGTGTGTGTGTGTTGGGGAGGGAGTGTGTGTGTGTGTTGGGAGGGAGTAGTGTGTGTGTGTGTTGGGGAGGGAGTGTGTGTGTGTGTGTTGGGGAGGAGAGTGTGTGTGTGTGTTGGGGAGGGAGTGTGTGTGTGTGTTGGGGAGTGTGTGTGTGTGTGTGTGTGGGAGTGGTGTGTGTGTGTGTTGGGGAGTGTGTGTGTGTGTGTGTTGGGGAGGGAGTGTGTGTGTGTGTGTTGGGGAGGGAGTGTGTGTGTGTGTGTGTGTTGGGAGGGAGTGTGTGTGTGTGTGTGTGTGTGTGTTGGGGAGGGAGTGTGTGTGTGTGTGTGTGTGTGTGTGTGTTGGGGAGGAGTGTGTGTGTGTGTGTTGGGGAGGGAGTGTGTGTGTGTGTGTGTGTTGGGGAGGGAGTGTGTGTGTGTGTGTGTGTGTGTTGGGGAGTGTGTGTGTGTGTGTGTGTGTGTGTGTGTTGGGGAGGGAGTGTGTGTGTGTGTGTGTTGGGGAGGGAGTGTGTGTGTGTGTTGGGGAGGGAGTGCGTGTGTGTGTGTGTGTGTTGGGGAGGGAGTGTGTGTGTGTGTGTGTGTGTTGGGGAGGGAGTGCGTGTGTGTGTGTGTGTGTGTTGGGGAGGGAGTGCGTGTGTGTGTGTTGGGGAGGGAGGGCGTGTGTGTGTGTGTGTTGGGGAGGGAGTGTGTGTGTGTGTGTGTTGGGGAGGGAGTGTGTGTGTGTGTGTGTTGGGGAAGGAGTGTGTGTGTGTGTTGGGGAGGGAGTGTGTGTGTGTGTGTGTGTGTGTTGGGGAGGGAGGGAGTGTGTGTGTGTGTTGGGGAGGGAGTGTGTGTGTGTGTTGGGGAGGGAGTGTGTGTGTGTGTTGGGGAGGGAGTGTGTGTGTGTGTTGGGGAGGGTGTGTGTGTGTGTGTGGGGAGGGAGTGTGTGTGTGTGTGTTGGGGAGGGAGTGTGTGTGTGTGTGTGTGTTGGGGAGGGAGTGTGTGTGTGTGTGTGTGGGGGAGGGTGTGTGTGTGTGTGTGTGTGTTGGGAGGGAGTGGTGTGTGTGTTGTGTGTGGTGTTGGGGAGGGAGTGTGTGTGTGTGTTGGGGGAGGGAGTGTGTGTGTGTGTTGGGGAGGGAGTGTGTGTGTGTGTGTTGGGGAAGGAGTGTGTGTGTGTGTTGGGGAGGGAGTGTGTGTGTGCGTTGGGGAGGGAGTGGGTGTGTGTGTGTGTGTGTGTGTTGGGGATGGAGTGTGTGTGTGTTGGGGAGTGTGTGTGTTGGGGAGGGAGTGTGTGTGTGTGTGTGTGTGTGTTGGGGAGGGAGTGTGTGTGTGTGTGTTGGGGAGGGAGAGTGCGTGTGTGTGTGTTGGGGAGGGAGAGTGTGTGTGTGTGTGTTGGGGAGGGAGTGTGTGTGTGTGTTGGGGAGGGAGTGTGTGTGTGTGTGTGTGTTGGGAGGGAGTGTGTGTGTGTGTGTGTGTGTGTGTGTTTGGGGGTGAGTGTGTGTGTGTGTGTGTTGGGGAGGGAGTGTGTGTATGTGTGTTGGGGAGGGAGTGTGTGTGTGTGTTGGGGAGGGAGTGTGTGTGTGTGTTGGGGACGGAGTGTGTGTGTGTGTTGGGGAGAGAGTGTGTGTGTGTGTTGGGGAGGGAGTGTGTGTGTGTGTTGGGGAGGGGTGTGTTGTGTGTGTTGGGGAGGAGGCAGTGTGTGTGTGTGTGTGTTGGGGAGGGAGGGTGGTGTGTGTGTGTGTGTGTGTTGGGGAGGGAGGTGTGTGTGTGTGTGTGTGTTGGGGAGGGAGGAGTGTGTGTGTGTGTGTTGGGGAGGGAGTGTGTGTGTGTGTGTGTGTTGGGGAGGGAGTGTGTGTGTGTGTGTGTTGGGGAGGGAGTTGTGTGGTGTGTGTTGGGTGTGTGTGTGTGTGGGGGAGGGAGTGTGTGTGTGTGTGTGTGTGTTGGGAGGGAGTGTGTGTGTGTGTGTGTGGGGAGGGAGTGTGTGTGTGTGTGTGTGTGTTGGGGAGGAGTGTGTGTGTGTGTTGGGGAGGGAGTGTGTGTGTGTGTGTGTGTGGGGAGGCGTGTGTGTGTGTGTGTGTGTGTGTGTGTGTGTGGGGAGGAGTGTGTGTGTGTGTGTGGGGAGGGAGTGTGTGTGTGTGTGTGTGTTGGGGAGGGAGTGTGTGTGTGTGTGTTGGGAGGGGAGTGTGTGTGTGTTGGGGAGCCATGTGTGTGTGTGTGTGTGGGAGGGAGCAGTGTGTGTGTGTGTGTGGTGGGGGGGAGCAGTGTGTGTGTGTGTGTTGGGGGTGGGGGTGGGTGTTGTGTGTGTGTGTGTGTTGGGAGGGAGGGGTGTGTGTGTGTGTGTTGGGAGGGAGGAGTGTGTGTGGTGTGTTGGGGAGGGAGTGTGTGTGTGTGTGTTGGGGAGGGAGTGTGTGTGTGTGTGTGTGGGGGAGGGAGTGTGTGTTGTGTGTGTGTGTGTGTTGGGGAGGGTGTGTGTGTGTGTGTTTGGGAGGGAGTGTGTGTGTGTGTGTTGGGAGGGAGTGTGTGTGTGTGTGTTGGGGAGGGAGTGTGTGTGTGTGTGTTGGGGAGGGAGTGTGTGTGTGTGTGGGGGGAGTGTGTGTGTGTGTTGGGGAGGGAGTGTGTGTGTGTGTTGGGGAGGGAGTGTGTGTGTGTGTTGGGGAGGGAGTGTGTGTGTGTGTTGGGGAGGGAGTGTGTGTGTGTGTTGGGGAGGGAGTGTGTGTGTGTGTTGGGGAGGGAGTGTGTGTGTGTGTGTTGGGAGGGAGTGTGTGTGTGTGTTGGGGAGGGAGTGTGTGTGTGTGTTGGGGAGGGAGTGTGTGTGTGTGTTGGGGTGACGAGGGTGTGTGTGTGTGTGTTGGGGTGACGAGGTGTGTGTGTGTGTGTGTTGGGGAGGGAGTGTGTGTGTGTGTTTGGGAGGAGTGTGTGTGTGTGTTGGGGAGGGAGTGTGTGTGTGTGTTGGGGAGGGAGTGTGTGTGTGTGTTGGGGAGGGAGTGTGTGTGTGTGTTGGGGAGGGAGTGTGTGTGTGTGTTGGGGAGGGGTGTGTGTGTGTGTTGGGGAGGGAGTGTGTGTGTGTGTTGGGGAGGGAGTGTGTGTGTGTGTTGGGGAGGGAGTGTGTGTGTGTGTTGGGGAGGGGGGAGTGTGTGTGTTGTGTGTTGGGGAGGAGTGTGTGTGTGTGTGTTGGGGAGGGGTGTGTGTGTGTGTGTGTGTGTTGGGGAGAGTGTGTGTGTGTGTGTTTGGGGAGTGTGTGTGGTGTGTGTGTGTGTGTGTGTGTGTGTTGGAGTGTGGGTGTGTGTGTGTGTTGGGGTGGGAGAGTGTGTGTGTGTGTTGGGGAGGGAGTGTGTGTGTGTGTGTTGGGGAGGGAGTGTGTGTGTGTGTGTGTTGGGGAGTGTGTGTGTGTGTGTGTGTGTTGGGGGGGAGTGTGTGTGTGTGTGTTGGGGAGGGAGTGTGTGTGTGTGTTGGGGAGGAGTGTGTGTGTGTGTGTGTTGGAGGGAGGTGTGTGTGTGTGTGTGTGTTGGGGGGGGGAGGGAGTGTGTGTGTGTGTGTTGGGGAGGGAGTGTGTGTGTTGTGTGTGTGTGTTGGGGAGGGTTGTGTGTGTGTGTTGGGGAGGAGTGTGTGTGTGTGTGTGTTTGGGGAGGGAGTGTGTGTGTTGGGGAGTTGTGTGTGTTGGGGAGGGAGAGTGTGTGTGTGTGTTGTGTTGGGGGAGGGAGTGTGTGTGTGTGTGGGGAGGGGAGTGTGTGTGTGTGTGTGTGTGTGTGTGTTGGAGGGAGGGAGTGTGTGTGTGTGTGGGGTGTGTGTGTGTGTTGGGGAGGGAGTGTGTGTGTGTTGGGGGAGGGAGTGTGTGTGTGTTGTGTTGGGGAGGGAGTGTGTGTGTGTGTTGGGGAGGGGATGTGTGTGTGTGTTGGGAGGGAGTGTGTGTGTGTGTTGGGGAGGGAGTGTGTGTGTGTGTTGGGGAGGGAGTGTGTGTGTGTGTGTGTTGGGGAGGGAGTGTGTGTGTGTGTTGGGGAGGGAGTGTGTGTGTGTGTTGGGGAGGGAGTGTGTGTGTGTGTTGGGGAGGGAGTGTGTGTGTGTGTTGGGGAGAGAGTCTGTGTATGTGTGTTGGGGAGGGAGTGTGTGTGTGTGTGTGTGTGTTGGGGAGTGTGGTGTGTGTGTGTGTTGGGGAGTGGTGTGTGTGTGTGTTGGGGAGGGTGTGTGGTGTGTTGTGTTGGGGGGGAGTGTGTGTGTGTGTGTTGGGGAGGGAGTGTGTGTGTGTGTGTGTGTGTTGGGGAGGGAGTGTGTGTGTGTGTGTGTGGGGGAGTGTGTGTGTGTGTGTGTTGGGGTGGGTGTGTGTGTGTTGGGGGAGGGAGTGTGTGTGTGTGTTGGGGAGGGAGTGTGTGTGTGTGTTGGGGAGGGGAGTGTGTGTGTGTGTTGGGGAGGGAGTGGTGTGTGTGTGTGTGTGTTGGGAGGGAGTGCGTGTGTGTGTGTGTGTTGGGGGGTGAGTGTGTGTGTGTGTGTGTGTTGGGGAGGGGAGTGTGTGTGTGTGTTGGGGAAGGAGTGTGTGTGTGTGTTGGGGAGGGAGTGTGTGTGTGTGTTGGGGAGGGAGTGTGTGTGTGTGTGTGTGTGTTGGGGAGGGAGTGTGTGTGTGTGTATGTGTGTGTGTTGGGGAGGGAGTGTGTGTGTGTGTGTGTGGTGTGTGTGTGTGTTGGGGGAGGGAGTGTGTGTGTGTGTGTGTGTGTGTGTTGGGGAGGGAGTGTGTGTGTGTGTGTGTGTGTTGGGAGGAGTGTGTGTGTGTGTGTTGGTGTTGGGGTGGGGGAGTGTGTGTTATGTGTGTGTGTGTTGGGGAGGGTGTGTGTGTGTGTGTGTGTGTTGGGGAGGAGTGTGTGTGTGTGTGTTGTGGGGAGGGAGTGTGTGTGTGTGTGTTGGTGGGAGTGTGTGTGTGTGGTGTGTTTGGGGAGGGTGGTGTGTGTGTGTGTTGGGGAGGGAGTGTGTGTGTGTGTTGGGGAGGGAGTGTGTGTGTGTGTTGGGGAGGGAGTGTGTGTGTGTGTTGGGGAGGGAGTGTGTTTGTGTGTGTGTTGGCGAGAGAGTGTGTGTGTGTGTTGGGGAGGGAGTGTGTGTGTGTGTTGGGGAGGGAGTGTGTGTGTGTGTTGGGGGGGAGTGTGTGTGTGTGTTGGGGAGGGAGTGTGTGTGTGTGTGTTGGGAGGAGTGTGTGTGTGTGTTGGGGAGGGAGTGTGTGTGTGTGTTGGGGAGGGAGTGTGTGTGTGTGTTGGGGAGGGAGTGTGTGTGTGTGTGTGTGTGTTGGGGAGGGAGTGTGTGTGTGTGTTGTGGTGGTGGTGGGGGGGAGTGTGTGTGTGTGGTTGTGTGTGTGTGTGTGTGTGTTGGGGAGGGAGTGTGTGTGTGTGTGTGTGTGTGTGTTGGGGAGGGAGTGTGTGTGTGTGTGTGTGTGTTGGGGAGGGAGTGTGTGTGTGTGTGTGTGTGTTGGGGAGGAGTGTGTGTGTGTGTGTGTGTGTTTGGGGAGGGGAGTGTGTTTGTGTGTGTGTGTGTTGGGGAGGGAGTGTGTGTGTGTGTGTGTTGGGGAGGGAGTGTGTGTGGTGTGTGTTTGGGGGAGTGTGTGTGTGTGTGTGTTTGGGAGGGAGTGCGTGCGTGTGTGTGTGTTGGGGAGGGAGTGTGTGTGTGTGTGTGTTGGGGAGGGAGTGTGTGTGTGTGTTGGGGAGGGAGTGTGTGTGTGTGTGTGTTGGGGAGGGAGTGTGTGTGTGTGTTGGGAGGGAGTGTGTGTGTGTGTGTTGGGGAGGGAGTGTGTGTGTGTGTGTTGGAGGGGAGTGTGTGTGTGTGTGTTGGGAGGGAGTGTGTGGTGTGTGTTGGGGAGGGAGTGTGTGTGTGTGTTGGGAGGGAGTGTTGTGTGTTGTGTTTGGGGAGGGAGTGTGTGTGTGGGTGTGTGTGTGTGTGTGTTGGGGAGGGTGTGTGTTGTGTGTGGTGTGTGTGTGTGTTGGGGAGGGAGTGTGTGTGTGTGTGTTTGGAGGAGTGTGTGTGTGTGTGTGTGGTGTGTGTGTGTGTGTGTTGGGGAGGGAGGTGTGTGTGTGTGTGTGTGTGAGTGTGTGTGGGTTGGGGAGGAGTGTGTGTGTGGTGTTGGGGAGGGAGGGTGTGGGTGTGTGTGTGTGTGTGGTGTTGGGGAGGGAGTGTGTGTGTGTGTGTTGGGGGAGGGAGTGAGTGTGTGTGTGTGTTGGGGAGGAGTGTGTGTGTGTGTGTGTGTTGGGGAGTGTGTGTGTGTGTGTGTGTGGGGAGGGGAGTGCGTGTGTGTGTGTGTGTTGGGGAGGGAGTGTGTTGTGTTGGGGAGGGTTAGTGTGTGTTTTGGGGGAGGTGAGTGTGTGTGTGTTGGGGAGGGGTTGTGTGTGTTGGGGAGGGAGTGTGTGTGTGTTGTGTTGGGGAGGGAGTGTGTGTGTGTGTGTGGTTGGGGAGGGGAGTGTGTGTGTGTGTGTTGGGGAGGGAGTGTGTGTTGTGTGTGTGTTTGGGGAGGGAGTGTGTGTGTGTGTGTTGGGGAGGGAGTGTGTGTGTGTGGGTGTGTGTGTGTTGGGGAGGGAGTGTGTGTGTGTGTGTGTGTTGGGGAGGGGTGTGAGTGTGTGTGTGTGTGTTGGGGAGGGAGTGTGTGGTGTGTGTGTGTGTGTGTTGGGGAGGAGTGAGTGTGTGTGGTGTGTTGGGGAGGGGAGTGTGTGTGTGTGTTGTTGGGGAGGGTGTGTGTGGTGTGTGTGTGTTGGGGAGGGAGTGTGTGTGGTGTGTGGTGGATGAGTGTTGGGGGTGGGAGGGAGTGTGTGTGTGTGGTGGGGAAGGAGTGTGTGTTGTGTGTGTGTGTGTTGGGGAGGAGTGTGTGTGTGTGTGTGTGTTGGGGAGTGAGTGTGTGTGTGTGTTGGGAGGGAGTGTGTGTGTGTGTGTTGGGGAGGGAGTGTGTGTGTGTGTTGGGGAGGGAGTGTGTGTGTGTGTTGGGAGGGAGTGTGTGTGTGTGTGTTGGGGAGGAGTGTGTGTGTGTGTGTTGGGGAGGGAGTGTGTGTGTGTGTGTTGGGAGGGAGTGTGTGTGTGTGTGTTGGGGGAGGGAGTGTGTGTGTTGTGTTGGGAGGGAGTGTGTGTGGTGTTTGTGTTGGGGAGGGAGTGTGTGTGTGTGTGTGTGTGTGTGTGTGTTGGGGAGGGAGTGTGTGTGTGTGTGTTGGGGAGGGTGTGTGTGTGTGTGTGTGTGTTGGGGAGGGAGTGTGTGTATGTGTGTGTGTGTTGGGGAGTGAGTGCGTGTGTGTTTGTGTTGGGGAGGGAGTGTGTGTATGTGTGTTTGTTGGGGAGTGTGTGTGTGTGTGTGTGTTGGGGAGGGAGTGCGCGTGTGTGTGTGTGTTGGGGAGGGAGTGTGTGTGTTGGGGAGGGAGTGTGTGTGTTGGGGAGGGAGTGCGTGTGTGTTTGTGTTGGGGAGGGAGTGCGTGTGTGTGTGTGTTGGGGAGTGAGTGCGTGTGTGTGTGTGTTGGGGAGGGAGTGCGTGTGTGTGTTGGGGAGTGAGTGTGTGTTTGTGTGTGTGTGTGTGTGTTGGGGAGGGAGTGTGTGTGTGTGTGTGTGTTGGGGAGGGAGTGAGTGTGTGTGTGTGTTGTGTTGGGGAGGAGGAGTGTGTGTGTGTGTGTGTGTGTTGGGGAGGGAGTGTGTGTGTTTGTGTGTTGTTGAGGGAGGTGTGTGTGTGTGTGTGTGTGTGTGTTGGGAGGGAGGGAGTGTGTGTGTGTGTTGGGAAGGTGGGAGTGTGTGTGTGTGTTGGGGAGGGAGTGTGTGTGTGTGTGTGTTGGGGAGGGAGTGTGTGTGTGTGTTGGGGAGGGAGTGTGTGTGTGTGTTGGGGAGGGTGTGTGTGTGTGTGTTGGGGAGGGAGTGTGTGTGTGTGTTGGGGAGAGAGTGTGTGTGTGTGTGTTGGGGGGAGGGAGTGTGTGTGTGTGTTGGGGAGGGAGTGTGTGTGTGTGTGTTGGGGAGGGAGTGTGTGTGTGTGTGTTGGGAGGGAGTGTGTGTGTGTTGGGGAGGGAGTGTGTGTGTTGTGTTGGGGAGGGAGTGTGTGTGTGTGTGTGTTGGGGAGGGAGTGTGTGTGTGTGTTGGGGAGGGAGTGTGTGGTGTGTGTGTGTGTGTGTGTGTGTTGGGGAGGGAGTGTGTGTGTGTGTGTGTGTGGTTGGGGAGGGTGTGTTGTGGGGTGTGTGTGTGTTTGGGAGGGAGTGTGTGTGTGTGTGTGTTGGGGAGGGAGTGTGTGTGTGTGTGTGTGTGTGTGTGTGTGTTGGGTAGGGAGTGTGTGTGTGTGTGTTGGGGAGGGAGTGTGTATGTGTGTGTGTGTGTGTGTGTGTGTGTGTTGGGTTGGGAGTGTGTGTGTGTGTGTTGGGGAGGGAGTGTGTGTGTGTGTGTTGGGGAGGGAGTGTGTGTGTGTGTGTGTGTTGGGGAGTGTGTGTGTGTGTGTGTGTTGGGGAGGGAGTGCGCGTGTGTGTGTGTGTTGGGGAGGGAGTGTGTGTGTTGTGGAGGGAGTGTGTGTGTTTGGGGAGGGAGTGTGTGTGTGTGTGTGTTGGGGAGGGAGTGGTGTGTGTGTGTGTTGGGGAGGGAGTGGTGTGTGTGTGTGTTGGGGAGGGAGTGTGTGTGTGTGTGTGTGTTGGGGAGGGAGTGCGTGTGTGTGTGTGTTGGGGAGGTGTGTGTGTGTGTGTTGGGGAGGGAGTGGTGTGTGTGTGTGTGTGTGTGTGTTGTGGTTGGGAGGGGTGTGTGTGTGTGTGTGTTGGGGAGGGAGTGGGTGTGTGTGTGTGTGTGTGTGTTGGGAGGGAGTGTGTGTGTGTGTGTGTGTTGGGGAGGGAGTGTGTGTGTGTTTGTGTGTTGGGGAGGGAGTGTGTGTGTGTGTGTGTGTGTGTGTTGGGGAGGGAGGGAGTGTGTGTGTGTGTTGGGGAAGGAGTGTGTGTGTGTGTGTGTGTGTTGGGGAGGGAGTGTGTGTGTGTGTTGGGGAGAGAGTCTGTGTATGTGTGTTGGGGAGGGAGTGTGTGTGTGTGGTGTGGGGAGTGAGTGTGTGTTGTGTTGTGGGGAGTGTGTGTGTGTGTGTGTGTTGGGGAGGGAGTGTGTGTGTGTGTTGTTGGGGAGGGTGTGTGTGTGTGTGTTGGGGAGGGAGTGTGTGTGTGTGTTGGGGAGGTGTGTGTGTGTGTGTGTTGGGGAGGGAGTGTGTGTGTGTGTTGGGGAGGGAGAGTGTGGTGTGTGTGTTGGGAGGGTGTGTGTGTGTGGTTGGGGAGGGAGTGTGTGTGTGTGTTGGGGGAGGAGTGTGTGTGTGTGTTGGGGAGGGAGTTGTGTGTGTGTGGGGAGGGAGTGTGTGTGTGTGTTGGGGAGGGAGTGTGTGTGTGTGTTGGGGAGGGAGGTGTGTGTGTGTGTGTGTTGGGGAGGGTGGTGTGTTGTGTTTGTGTGTGTGTGTGTTGGGGAGGGAGGTGGTGTGTGTGTGTGTGTGTGTGTTGGGGAGGGAGGCGGTGTGTGTGTGTGTGTTGTGTGGAGGGAGTGGGGAGGTGGGAGAGTGTGGTGTGTGTGTGTGTGGGGAGGGAGTTTGTGTGTGTGTGTGTTGGGGAGGGAGTGTGTGTGTGTGTGTGTTGGGAAGGGAGTGTGTGTGTGTGTTGGGGAGGGTGTGTGTGTGTGTGTTGGGGAGGGAGTGTGTGTGTGTGTTGGGGAGGGAGTGTGTGTGTGTGTTGGGGAGGGAGTGTGTGTGTGTTTGTGTGTGTGTGTGTGTGTGTGTGTGTGTGTTGGGGAGGGAGTGTGTGTGTGTGTGTGGGGAGGGAGTGTGTGTGTGTGTTGGGGAGGGAGTGTGTGTGTGTGTGTGTGTTGGGAGGGAGTGTGGTGTGTGTGTGTGTGTGTGTTGGGAGGGGGTGTGTGTGTGTGTGTTGTGTGTGTGTGTGTGTGTTGGGGAGGGAGGTTGTGTGTGTGTGTGTGTGGGTGTGTTGGGGAGGGAGTGTGTGTGTGTGTGTGTGTGTGTTGGGGAGGGAGTGTGTGTATGTGTGTGTGTGTTGGGGAGGGAGTGTGTGTATGTGTGTGTGTTGGGGAGGGAGTGTGTTTGTGGTGTGTGTGTGTTGGGGAGGGAGTGGTGTTGTGTGTGTGTGTGTTGGGGAGGAGTGCGTGTGTGTGTGTGTTTGGGAGGGAGTGTGTGTGTGTGTGTGTTTGGGGGGAGTGCGTGTGTGTGTGTGTGTTGGGGAGGGAGTGTGTGTGGTGTGTGTGTTGGGGAGGGAGTGCGTGCGTGTGTGTGTGTTGGGGAGGGAGTGCGTGTGTGTGTGTGTGTTGGGGAGGGAGTATGTGTGCGTGTTGGGAGGGAGTGTGTGTGTTTGTGTTGGGAGGGAGTGTGTGTGTTTGTGTTGGGAGGGAGTGTGTGTGTTTGTGTTGGGAGGGAGTGTGTGTGTTTGTGTTGGGGAAGGAGTGTGTGTGTGTGTTGGGGAGGGAGTGTGTGTGTGTGTTGGGGAGGGAGTGTGTGTGTGTGTGTGTGTGTGTGTGTGTGTGTGTGTTGGGGAGGGAGTGTGTGTGTGTGTGTGTGTGTGTGTTGGGGAGGGAATGTGTGTGTGTGTGTGTTTGGGAGGGAGTGTGTGTGTGTGTGTGTGTGTGGTGTTGGGGAGGAGTTGTGTGTGTGTGTGTGTGTGTGTGTGTTGGGGAGGGAGTGTGTGTGTGTGTGTTGGGGAGGGGTGTGTGTGTGTGTGTGTGTGTGTTGGGAGGGAGTGTGTGTGTGTGTGTTGGGGAGGGAGTGTGTGTGTGTGTTGGGGAGGGAGTGTGTGTATGTGTGTGTGTTGGGGAGTGTGTGTGTGTGTGTTGCGGAGGGAGTGCGCGTGTGTGTGTGTGTTGGGGAGGGAGTGTGTGTGTTGGGGAGGGAGTGTGTGTTTTGGGCAGTGAGTGTGTGTGTTGGTGAGGGAGTGTGTGTGTTGGGAGGGAGTGTGTGTGTTGTGTTGTGTTGGGAGGGAGTGTGTGTGTGTGTGTGTTGGGGAGGGAGTGTGTGTGTGTGTGTTGGGGGGGAGTGCGTGAGTGTGTGTGTTGTGGAGGGAGTGCGTGTGTGTGTTGGGGAGGGAGTGGTGTGTGTGTGTGGTGTGTGTTGGTTGGGAGGGAAGTGTGTGTGTGTGTGTGTGTGTTGGGGAGGGAGTGTGTGTGTGTGTGTGTTGGGGAGGGAGTGAGTGTGTGTGCGTGTGTGTGTGTTGGGGAGGGAGTGTGTGTGTGTGTGTGTTGGGGAGGGAGTGTGTGTGTGTTTGTGTTTTGGGGAGGGAGTGTGTGTGTTGTGTGAGGTGTGTGTGTGTGTGTTGGGAGGGAGGGAGTGTGTGTGTGTGTTGGGGAGGGAGTGTTGTGTGTGTGTGTGTGTGTGTGTGTTGGGGAAGAGTGTGTGTGTGTGTGTGTTGGGGAGGGAGTGTGTGTGTGTGTTGGGGGGGAGTGTGTGTGTGTGTGTTGGGGAGGAGTGTGTGTGTGTGTTGGGGAGGGAGTGTGTGTGTGTGTTGGGGAGGGAGTGTGTGTGTGTGTGTTGGGGAGGGAGTGTGTGTGTGTGTGTTGGGGGGGAGTGTGTGTGTGTGTTGGGGAGGGAGTGTGTGTGCGTGTTGGGGAGGGAGTGTGTGTGTGTGTGTCTGTGTCTGGAAGGAGTGTGTGTGTGTGTGGGTGTGTGTGTGTGTGTTGGGGGTGTGGGGGGTGTGTGTGTGTGTGTGTGGGGGAGGAGTGTGTGTTGTGTGTGTGTGTGGGGAGGGAGTGTGTGTGTGTGTGTGTGTGTTGGGGAGGGAGTGTGTTGTGTGTGTGTGTGTGTTGGGGAGGGAGTGGGTGAGTGTGTGTGTGTGTGTGTTGGGGAGGGAGTGTGTGTGTGTGTTGTGTTGGGGAGTGTGGTGTGTGTGTGTGTGTTGGGGAGGGAGTGTGTGTGTGTGTGTGTGTTGGGGAGGGAGTGTGTGTGTTGGGGAGGGAGTGTGTGTGTTGGGGAGGGAGTGTGTGTGTGTGTGTTGGGGAGGGAGTTGTGTGTGTGTGTGTGTTGGGGAGGGAGTGGTGTTGTGTGTGTTGGGGAGGGAGTGCGTGTGTGTGTTGGGGAGGGAGTGTGTGTTTGTGTGTGTGTGTGTGTTGGGGAGGGAGTGTGTGTGTGTGTGTGTGTTGGGGAGGGAGTGAGTGTGTGTGTGTGTGTGTTGGGGAGGTAGTGTGTGTGTGTGTGTGTGTGTTGGGGAAGGAGTGTGTGTGTGTTTGTGTGTTGGGGAGGGAGTGTGTGTGTGTGTGTGTGTGTGTGTGTGGGGAGGGAGGGAGTGTGTGTGTGTGTTGGGGAGGGAGGGGTGTGTGTGTGTGTGTTGGGGAAGGTGTGTGTGTGTGTGTGTGTTGGGGAGGGAGTGTGTGTGTGTGTTGGGGAGGGAGTGTGTGTGTGTGTGTTGGGGAGGGGTGTGTGTGTGTGTTGGGGAGGGAGTGTGTGTGTGTGTTGGGGAGGGAGTGTGTGTTGGGTGAGGGTGTGTGTGTTGGGAGGGAGTGTGTGTGTGTGTTGGGGGGGGAGTGTGTGTGTGTGTGTTGGGGAGGGAGTGTGTGTGTGTGTGTTTGGGAAGGAGTGGTGTGTGTGTGTTGGGAGGGAGTGTGTGTGTGTGTGTTGGGGAGGGAGTGTGTGTGTGTGTGTGTTGGGGAGGGAGTGTGTGTGTGTGTGTTGGGGAGGGAGTGTGTGTGTGTGTTGTGTGTGTGTTGGGGAGGGATGTGTGTGTGTGTGTGTGTGTGTTTGGGGGAGGGAGTGTGTGTGTGTGTGTGTTGGGAGGGGAGTGTGTGTGTGTGTGTGTGTGATTGGGTGTGTGTGTTGGGGAGGGAGTGTGTGTGTGTGTGTTGGGGAGGGAGTGTGTGTGTGTGTGTGTGTGTGTGTGTGTGTGTGTTGGGGAGGGAGTGTGTGTGTGTGTGTTGGGGAGGGAGTGTTGTGTGTGTGTTGGGGAGGGAGTGTGTGTGTGTGTGGTGTGTTGGGAGTGTGTGTGTGTGTGTGTGTGTGGGGGAGGGAGTGCTGTGTGTGTGTGTGTTGGGGAGGGGATGTGTGTGTGTGTGTGGGGGAGGGGATGTGTGTGTGTGTGTGGGGGAGGGGATGTGTGTGTGTGTGTGTGTGTGGGGGAGGGGATGTGGTGTGTGTGTGTGTTGGGGAGGGGATGTGTGTGTGTGTGTGTGTTGGGGAGGGAGTGCGTGTGTGTGTGTGTTGGGGAGGGAGTGCGTGTGTGTGTTGGGGAGGGAGTGTGTGTGTGTTTGTGTGTGTGTTGGGGAGGGAGTGTGTGTGTGTGTGTGTTGGGGAGGGAGTGAGTGTGTGTGTGTGTGTGTTGGGGAGGGTGTGTGTGTGTGTGTGTGTGTTGGGGAAGGAGTGTGTGTGTGTTTGTGTGTTGGGGTGGGAGTGTGTGTGTGTGTGTGTGTGTGTGTGTTGGGGAGGGAGGGAGTGTGTGTGTGTGTTGGGGAAGGAGTGTGTGTGTGTGTTGGGAGGGAGTGTGTGTGTGTGTTGGGGAGGGAGTGTGTGTGTGTGTGTTGGGGAGGGAGTGTGTGTGTGTGTTGGGGAGGGAGTGTGTGTGTGTGTTGGGGAGTGTGTGTGTGTGTGTGTGTTGGGGAGGGAGTGTGTGTGTGTGTGTGTTGGGGAGGGAGTGTGTGTGTGTGTGTGTTGGGGAGGGAGTGTGTGTGTGTGTTGGGGAGGGAGTGTGTGTGTGTGTTGGGGAGGAGTGTGTGTGTGTGTTGGGGAGGGAGTGTGTGTGTGTGTTGGGGAGGGAGTGTGTGTGTGTGTGTTGGGGAGGGAGTGTGTGTGTGTGTTGGGGAGGGAGTGTGTGTGTGTGTTGGGGAGGGAGGTGTGTGTGTGTGTGTGTTGGGAGGGAGGTGTGTGTGTGTGTGTGTGTGTGTTGGGGAGGGAGTGTGTGTGTGTGTGTGTGTTGGGGAGGGAGGTGTGTTGTGTTGTGTGTGTGTGTTGGAGGGATGGCGGTGAGTGTGTGTGTGTGTGTGTTGGGGAGGGAGTTGTTTGTGTGTGTGTGTGTTGGGGAGGGGAGTGTGTGTGTGTGTGTGTTGGGGAGGGAGTGTGTGTGTGTGTGTTGGGGGGAGGGAGTGTGTGTGTGTGTTTGGGGAGGGAGTGTGTGTGTGTGTTGGGGAGGGAGTGTGTGTGTGTGTTGGGGAGGGAGTGTGTGTGTGTGTTTGGGAGGGAGTGTGTGTGTGTTGTGTGGGGAGGGTGTGTGTGTGTGTGTGTGTGTTGGGGAGGGGTGTGTGTGTTTGTGTGTGTGTGTGTGTGTGTTGGGGAGGGAGTGTGTGTGTGTGTTGGGGAGGGAGTGTGTGTGTGTTGGTGTTGGGGAGTGTGTGTGTGTTGGGAGGGGGTGTGTGTGTGTGTGTTGGGGAGGGAGTGTGTGTGTGTGTGTTGGGGAGGGAGTGTGTGTGTGTGTTGGGGAGGAGTGTGTGTGTGTGTTGGGGAGGGAGTGTGTGTGTGTGTTGGGGAGGGAGTGTGTGTGTTGTGTGTTGGGGGAGTGTGTGTGTGTGTGGGGAGTGTGTGTGTGTGTGTGTTGGGGAGTGTGTGTGTGTGTGTGTTGGGGAGGTGTGTGTGTGTGTGTGTTGGGGAGGGAGTGTGTGTGTGTGTGTGGGAGGGAGTGTGTGTGTGTGTGTGTGTTGGGGAGGGAGTGTGTGTGTGTGTGTGTGTGTGTTGGGGAGTGAGTGTGTGTGTGTGTGTTGGGGAGGGAGTGTGTGTGTGTGTTGGGGAGGGAGTGTGTGTGTGTGTGTTGGGGAGGGAGTGTGTGTGTGTGTGTGTTGGGGAGGGAGTGTGTGTGTGTGTGTGTGTTTGGGTTGGGGAGTGTGTGTGTGTGTGTGGAGTGTGTGTGTGTGTGTGTGTTGTTGGGGAGGGAGTTGTGTGTGTGTGTGTGTGTTGGGTGGAGAGTGTGTGTTTGAGTGTGTGTGTGTGTTGGGGAGGGAGTGTGTGTGTGTGTGTGTGTTGGGGAGGGAGTGCGTGTATGTGTGTGTGTGTTGGGGAGGGAGTGTGTGTGTGTGTGTGTGGGTGGAGGGAGGGAGTGTGTGTGTGTGTTGGGGAGGGAGAGTGTGTGTGTGTGTGTGTGTTGGGGAGGGAGTGTGTGTGTGTGTGTTGGGGAGGGAGTGTGTGTGTGTTTGTGTGTTGGGGAGGGTGTGTGTGTGTGTGTGTGTGTGTGTGTGTGTGTGTGTGTGTGTGTGTGGGGAGGGAGGGAGTGTGTGTGTTGTGTGGGGAGGGAGTGTGTGTGTGTGTTGGGGAGGGAGTGTGTGTGTGTGTTGGGGAGGGAGTGTGTGTGTGTTGGGGAGGGAGGGAGTGTGTGTGTGTGTGTTGGGGAGGGAGGGAGTGTGTGTGTGTGTTGGGGAAGGAGTGTGTGTGTGTGTGTGTTGGGGAGGAGTGTGTGTGTGTGTGTGTGTTGGGGAGGGAGTGTGTGTGTGTGTGTGTGTTGGGGAGGGAGTGTGTGTGTGTGTTGGGGAGGGAGTGTGTGTGTGTGTGGGGTTGGGGATGGAGTGTGTGTGTGTGTTGGGGAGGGAGTGTGTGTGTGTGTTGGGGAAGGAGTGTGTGTGTGTGTTGGGGAGGGAGTGTGTGTGTGCGTTGGGGAGTGAGTGTGTGTGTGTGTGTGTGTGTGTGTTGGGGATGGAGTGTGTGTGTGTTGGGGAGTGTGTGTGTGTTGGGGTGGGAGTGTGTGTGTGTGTGTGTGTGTGTGTGTTGGGGAGGGAGGTGTGTGTGTGTGTGTGTGTGTGTTGGGGAGGGAGTGTGTGTGTGTGTTGTGTGTGTTGGGGAGGGGTGTGTGTGTGTGTGTGGTGGTGTTGGGGAGGGAGTGGTGTGTTGTGTGTGTGTTGGGGAGGGAGGGAGTGTGTGTGTGTGTTGGGGAGGGAGTGTGTGTGTGTGTGTGTTGGGGAGGGAGTGTGTGTGTGTGTTGGGGAGGGAGTGTGTGTGTGTGTTGGGAGGGAGTGTGTGTGTGTGTTGGGGTGGGAGTGTGTGTGTGTGTGTTGGGGAGGGAGTGTGTGTGTGTGTTGGGAGGGAGAGTGTGTGTGTGTGTGTTGGGGGAGGGAGTGTGTGTGTGTGTGTTGGGAAGGATGTGTGTGTGTGTTGGGAGGGAGTGTGTGTGTGTGTGTTGGGGAGGGAGTGTTGTGTGTGTGTGTGTTGGGGAAGGAGTTGTGTGTGTGTGTTGGGGAGGGAGTGGGTGTGTGTGTGTGTGTGTGTGTGTGTTGGGGAGGGAGTGTGAGTGTGTATTTGAGTGTCTTGGGGAGGGAATGTGTGTGTGTGTGTGTGTGTTTGGGAGGGAGTGTGTGTGTGTGTGTGTTGGGGAGGGAGTGTGTGTGTGTGTGTGTGTGTGTGTGTGTGTGTTGGGGAGGGAGTGTGTGTGTGTGTGTTGGGGAGGGAGTGTGTATGTGTGTGTGTGTGTGTGTGTGTGTGTGTTGGGGAGGGAGTGTGTGTGTGTGTGTTGGGGAGCGAGTGTGTGTGTGTGTTGGGGAGGGAGTGTGTGTATGTGTGTGTGTTGGGGAGTGTGTGTGTGTGTGTGTTGGGGAGGGAGTGCGCGTGTGTGTGTGTGTTGGGGAGGGAGTGTGTGTGTTGGGGAGGGAGTGTGTGTGTTTTGGGGAGGGAGTGTGTGTGTGTTGTGTTGGGGGGAGGGAGTGTGTGTGTGTGTGTGTTGGGGAGGGAGTGCGTGTGTGTGTGTGTTGGGGAGGGAGTGTGTGTGTGTGTGTGTGTTTGGGGGGGGAGGGAGTGTGTGTGTGTGTGTGTTGGGGAGGGAGTGCGTGTGTGTGTTGGGGAGGGAGTGTGTGTGTGTGTGTGTTTGTGTGTGTGTTGGGGAGGGAGTGTGTGTGTGTGTGTGTTGGGGAGGGAGTGAGTGTGTGTGTGTGTGTGTTGGGGAGGGAGTGTGTGTGTGTGTGTGTGTTGGGGAAGGGAGTGTGTGTGTGTTTGTGTGGTTGGGGGAGAGTGTGGTGTGTGTGTGTGTGTGTGTGTGTTGGGGAGGGAGGGAGGTGTGTGTGTGTGTGTTTGGGGAGGAGTGTGTGTGGTGTGTGTGTGTGTTGGGGAGGGAGTGTGTGTGTGTGTTGGGGAGGGAGTGTGTGTGTGTGTGTTGGGGAGAGAGTGTGTGTATGTGTGTTGGGGAGGGAGTGTGTGTGTGTGTTGGGGAGTGAGTGTGTGTATGTGTGTTGGGGAGGGAGTGTGTGTATGTGTGTTGGGGAGGGAGTGTGTGTGTGTGTTGGGGAGGGAGTGTGTGTGTGTGTTGGGGACGGAGTGTGTGTGTGTGTTGGGGAGGGAGTGTGTGTGTGTGTTGGGGAGGGAGTTGTGTGTGTGTGTGTTGGGGAGGGAGTGTGTGTGTGTGTGTGCGTGTGTGTGTGTGTGTTGGTGAGGGATTGTGTGTGTGTGTGTTGGGGACGGCGTGTGTGTGTGTGTTGGGGAGGGAGTGTGTGTGTGTGTTGTGGAGGCAGTGTGTGTGTGTGTTGCGGAGGGAGGCTGTGTGTGTGTGTGTGTTGCGGAGGGAGGCTGTGTGTGTGTGTGTGTGTGTGTGTTGGGGAGGGAGGCTGTGTGTGTGTGTGTGTGTGTTGGGGAGGGAGGCTGTGTGTGTGTGTGTGTGTTGGGGAGGGAGGCGGTGAGTGTGTGTGTGTGTGTGTTGGGGAGGGAGTGTGTGTGTGTGTGTGTGTGTTGGGGAGGGAGTGTGTGTGTGTGTGTGTGTTGGGGAGCGAGTGTGTGTGTGTGTTGGGGAGGGAGTGTGTGTGTGTGTTGGGGGGGGAGTGTGTGTGTGTGTTGGGGAGTGTGTGTGTGTGTGTTGGGGAGGGAGTGTGTGTGTGGTTGTGGGTGGGGTGTGTGGTGTGTGTGTGTGTGTTGGGGAGCGAGTATGTGTGCGTGTTGGGGAGCGAGTGTGTGTGTGTGTTGGGGAGGGAGTGTGTGTGTGTGTGTGTGTGTTGGGGGAGGGAGTGTGTGTGTGTGGTGTGTGTGTGTGTTGGGGAGGGAGTGTGTGTGTGTGTGTGTGTGTGTGTGTGTGTGTGTTGGGGAGGGAGTGTGTGTGTGTGTGTGTGTGTGTTGGGGAGGGAGTGTGTGTGTGTGTGTGTGTGTTGGGGAGGGAGTGTGTGTGTGTGTGTGTGTGTTGGGGAGGGAGTGTGTGTATGTGTGTGTGTGTTGGGGAGGGAGTGTGTTTATGTGTGTGTGTGTTGGGGAGGGAATGCGTGTGTGTGTGTGTTGGGGAGGGAGTGCGTGCGTGTGTGTGTTTGGGAGGGAGTGCGTGCGTGTGTGTGTTTGGGAGCGAGTGCGTGCGTGTGTGTGTGTTGGGGAGGGAGTGCGTGCGTGTGTGTGTGTTGGGGAGGGAGTGGTGGTGTGTGTGTGTGGGAGGGAGTGTGTGCGTGTGTGTGTGTTGGGGTGGAGGGAGTGTGTGTGTGTTGGGGAGGGAGTGTGTGTGCGTGTTGGGAGGGAGTGTGTGTGTTTGTGTTGGGAGGGAGTGTGTGTGTTTGTGTTGGGGAGGGAGTGTGTGTGTGTTGGGGAGGGAGTGTGTGTGTGTGTTGGGGAGGGAGTGTGTGTGTGTGTTGGGGAGGAGCGTGTGTGTGTGTGTGTGTGTGTGTGAGTGTGTGTGTGTGTGTTGGGGAGGGAGTTGTGTGTGTGTGTGTGTGTGTGTGTTGGGGAGAGGATGTGTGTGTGTGTGTGTTTGGGAGGGAGTGTGTGTGTGTGTGTGTGTGTGTGTTGGGGAGGGAGTGTGTGTGTGTGTGTGAGTGTGTGTGTTGGGGTGGGGGTGTGTGGGTGTGTGTGTGTTGGGGAGGGAGTGTGTAGTGTGTGTGTGTGTGTGTTGGGGAGGGGAGTGTGTGTGTGTGTTTGGGGAGAGAGTGTGTGTGTGTGTGGGAGGGATTGTGTGTGTGTGTGTGTTGGGGAGGGTGTGTGTGTGTGTGTGTGTGTGTGTGTGTTGGGGAGGGAGTGTGTGTGTGTGTGTGTGTGTGTGTGTTGGGGAGGGAGTGTGTGTGTGTTGTGTTGGGGAGGGGAGTGTGGTTGTGTGTGTGTGTGTGTTGGGGGGGAGTGTGTGTGTGTGTGTGGTTGGGGAGCGATGTGGTGTGTGTGTTGGGAGAGGGAGTGTGTGTGTGTGTGGTTGGGGAGTGTGTGTGTGTGTGTTGCGGAGGGAGTGCGCGTGTGTGTGTGTGTTGGGGAGGGAGTGTGTGTGTTGGGGAGGGAGTGTGTGTTTTGGGCAGTGAGTGTGTGTGTTGGTGAGGGAGTGTGTGTGTTGGGGAGGGAGTGCGTGTGTGCTTGTGTTGGGGAGGGAGTGCGTGTGTGTGTGTGTTGGGGAGGGAGTGCGTGTGTGTGTGTGTTGGGGAGGGAGTGGTGTGTGTGTGTGTGTTGGGGAGAGGAGTGTGTGTGTGTGTTGGGGAGGGAGGTGTTGTGTGTGTGTGTGTTGTGTTGGGGAGGGAGTGTGTGGTGTGTGTGGGTTGGGGGAGGGGTTGTGTGTGTGTGTGTGTTGGGGAGGGGTTGAGTGTGTGTGGGGTGTGTGTGTTGGGGAGGGAGTGTTGTGTGTGTGTGTTGGGGTGGGTGTGTGTGTGTGTTTGTGTTTTGGGGTGGGTGTGTGTGTGTGTGTGTGTGTGTGTGTGTGTGTTGGGGAGGGAGGGAGTGTGTGTGTGTGTTGGGGAAGGAGTGTGTGTGTGTGTGTGTGTGTGTGTGTGTTGGGGAAGGAGTGTGTGTGTGTGTGTGTTGGGGAGTGCGTGTGTGTGTGTGTTGGGGAGGGAGTGTGTGTGTTGGGGAGGGAGTGTGTGTGTGTGTTGGGGAGGGAGTGTGTGTGTGTGTGTTGGGGGAGGGTGGTGTGTGTGTGTGGTTGGGGAGGGAGTGTGTGTGTGTGTGTTGGGGAGGGAGTGTGTGTGTGTGTTGGGGAGGGAGTGTGTGTGTGTGTTGGGGGAGGGAGTGTGTGTATGTGTGTGTGTTGGGGAGGGATGTTGTGTGTGTGTGTGTGTGTGTGTGTGTGTTGGGGAGGGAGTGTGTGTGTGTGTGTTGTGGAGGGAGTGTTGTGAGGTGTGTGTGTGTGTGTTGGGGAGGGAGTGTGTGTGTGTGTGTGTGTGTGTTGGGGAGGGAGTGTGTGTGTGTGTGTGTGTGTTGGGGAGGGAGTGCGTGTGTGTTTGTGTTGGGGAGGGAGTGTGTGTATGTGTGTGTGTTGGGGAGTGTGTGTGTGTGTGTGTTGGGGAGGGAGTGCGCGTGTGTGTGTGTGTTGGGGAGGGAGTGTGTGTGTTGGGGAGGGAGTGTGTGTGTGTGTTGGGAGGGAGTGGTGTGTGTGTGTGTTGGGGAGGGAGTGTGTGTGTGTGTGTGTTGGGGAGTGAGTGTGTTGTGTGTGTTTGTGTTGGGGGAGGGAGTGTGTGTGTGTGTTGGGGAGTGGTGGTGTGTTTGTGTGTGTGTGTGTGTTGGGGAGGGAGTGTGTGTGTGTGTGTGTGTTGGGGAGGGGTGAGTGTGTGTGTGTGTGTGTTGGGGAGGGAGTGTTGTGTGTGTGTGTGTGTGTTGGGAAGGAGTGTGTGTGTGTTTGTGTGTTGGGGAGGGGAGGGTGTGTGTGTGTGTGTGTGTGTGTGTGTGTGTTGGGGAGGGAGGGAGTGTGTGTGTGTGTTGGGGAAGGAGGGAGTGTGTGTGTGTGTTGGGGAAGGAGTGTGTGTGTGTGTGTGTTGGGGAGGGAGTGTGTGTGTGTGTTGGGGAGGGAGTGTGTGTGTGTGTTGGGGAGGGAGTGTGTGTGTGTGTTGGGGAGGGAGTGTGTGTGTGTGTTGGGGAGCGAGTGTGTGTGTGTGTTGGGGAGGGAGTGTGTGTGTGTGTTGGGGAGGGAGTGTGTGTGTGTGTGTTGGGGAGGGAGTGTGTGTGTGCGTGTTGGGAAGGAGTGTGTGTGTGTTGGGGAGGTAGTGTGTGTGTGTGTGTTGGGGAGGGAGTGTGTGTGTGTGTGTGTGTTGGGGAGGGAGTGTGTGTGTGTGGGGAGGTGTGTTGGGTGGAGGTGTTGTGTGTGTGTGTGTGTGTGTTGGGAGGGAATGTGTGTGTGTGTGTGTGTGTTTGGGAGGGGTGTGTGTGTGTGTGTGTTGGGGAGGGAGTGTGTGTGTGTGTGTGTGTGTGTGTTGTGTGTGTTGGGGAGGGAGTGTGTGTGTGTGTGTTGGGGAGGGAGTGTGTGTGTGTGGTGTGTGGTGTGTGTGTGTGTGTTGGGGAGGAGTGGTGTGTGGTGTGTGTTGGGGAGCGAGTGTGTGTGTGTGTTGGGGAGGGAGTGTGTGTATGTGTGTGTGTTGGGGAGTGTGTGTGTGTGTGTGTGTTGGGGAGGGAGTGTGTGTGTGTGTGTGTGTGTGGGGTGGGAGTGTGTGTGTTGGGGAGGGAGTGTGTGTGTGTGTGTGTTGGGGAGGGAGTGCGTGTGTGTGTGTGTTGGGGAGGGAGTGCGTGTGTGTGTGTGTTGGGGAGGGAGTGCGTGTGTGTGTGTGTTGGGGAGGGAGTGCGTGTGTGTGTGTGTTGGGGAGGGAGTGCGTGTGTGTGTTGGGGAGGGAGTGTGTGTGTGTGTGTGTTTGTGTGTGTGTTGGGGAGGGAGTGTGTGTGTGTGTGTGTTGGGGAGGGAGTGTGTGTGTGTGTGTGTGTGTTGGGGTGGGTGTGGTGTGTGGGTGTGTGTGTTGGGGAGGAGTGTGTGTGTGTGTGTGTTGTGGGGGGGAGAGGGTGTGTGTGTGTGTGTGTGTGTGTGTGTGTGGGGGTGGGAGTGTGTGTGTGTGTGTGGGGGTGGGAGTGTGTGTGTGTGTTGGGGAGGGAGTGTGTGTGTGTGTTGGGGAGGGAGTGTGTGTGTGTTTTGGGGAGGGAGTGTGTGTGTGTGTTGGGGAGGGAGTGTGTGTGTGTGTGTTGGGGAGGGAGTGCGTGCGTGTGTGTGTTTGGGAGGGAGTGCGTGCGTGTGTGTGTTGGGGAGGGAGTGTGTGTGTGTGTTGGGGAGGCAGTGTGTGTGTGTGTTGGGGAGGCAGTGTGTGTGTGTGTTGGGGAGGCAGTGTGTGTGTGTGTTGGGGAGGCAGTGTGTGTGTGTGTTGGGGAGGCAGTGTGTGTGTGTGTTGGGGAGGCAGTGTGTGTGTGTGTTGGGGAGGGAGTGTGTGTGTGTGTTGGGGAGGGAGGCTGTGTGTGTGTGTGTGTTGCGGAGGGAGGCTGTGTGTGTGTGTGTGTGTGTGTTGGGGAGGGAGGCTGTGTGTGTGTGTGTGTGTTGGGGAGGGAGGCGGTGTGTGTGTGTGTGTGTTGGAGGGAGGCGGCGAGTGTGTGTGTGTGTGTGTTGGGGAGGGAGTGTGTGTGTGTGTGTGTTGGGGTGGTTGTGTGTGTGTGTGTGTTTGGGAGGGTGTGTGTGTGTGTGTGTTGGGGAGGGAGTGTGTGTGTGTGTGTTGGGGGGGAGTGTGTGTGTGTGTTGGGGAGGGAGTGTGTGTGTGTGTTGGGGTGGGAGTGTGTGTGTGTTTGGGTGTGTGTGTGTGTGTGTGTGTTGGGGAGGGGTGTGTGTGTGTGTGTGTGTTGGGGAGGGAGTGTGTGTGTGTGTGTGTGTGTGTGTGTTGGGGAGGGAGTGTGTGTGTGTGTTGGGGAGGGAGTGTGTGTGTGTTGGGGAGGGGAGGTGTGTGTGTGTGTTGGGGAGGGAGTGTGTGTGTGTGTTGGGGAGGGAGTGTGTGTGTGTGTTGGGGGGGGAGTGTGTGTGTGTGTGGGGAGGGAGTGTGTGTGTGTGTTGGGGAGGGGTGTGTGTGTGTGTTGGGGAGGGAGTGTGTGTGTGTGTGTTGGGGAGTGTGTTGTGTGTGTTGGGGGAGTGTGTGTGTGTGGTTGGGGAGAGTGTGTGTGTGTGGTTGGGGGGTGTGTGGGGTGTGAGTGTGTGTGTGTGTTGGGGAGGGAGTGTGTGTGTGTGTGTTGGGGAGGGAGTGTGTGTGTGTGTGTGTGTTGGGGGGAGTGTGTGTGTGTGTTGTGTGTGTGTTGGGGAGGGAGTGTGTGTGTGTGTGTTGGGAGGGAGTGTGTGTGTGTGTTGGGGAGGGAGTGTGTGTGTGTGTGTTGGGGAGGGAGTGTTGTGTGTGTGTGTTGGGGAGGGGAGTGTGTGTATGTTGTGTGTGTGTTGGGGAGTGTGTGTGTGTGTGTGTGTTGTGTGGTGTGTGTGTGTTTGGGGGGAGTGCGTGTGTGTGTGTGTGTGTGTTGGGGGAGGGGTGAGTGGTGTGTGTGTGTGTGTGTTGGGGAGGGAGTGCGTGTGTGTGTGTGTGTTGGGGAGGGAGTGCGTGTGTGTGTGTGTGTGTTGGGGAAGGAGTGGTGTGTGTGTGTGTTGGGGAGGGGAGGGAGTGTGTGTGTGTGTGTGTTGGGGAGGGAGTGTGTGTGTGTGTGTGTGTTGGGGAGGGAGTGTGTGTGTGTGTGTGTTGGGGAAGGTGTGTGTGTGTGTGTGTGTGTTGGGGAGGGAGTGTGTGTGTGTGTGTGTGTGTGTGTGTGTGTGTGTGTGTTGGGGAGGGGGGAGGGAGTGTGTGTGTGTGTTGGGGAGGAGTGTGTGTGTGTGTTGGGGAGGAGTGTGTGTGTGTGTTGGGGAGGGAGTGTGTGTATGTGTGTTGGGGAGGGAGTGTGTGTGTGTGTGTTGGGGAGGGAGTGCGTGTGTGTGTGTGTTGGGGAGGGAGTGCGTGTGTGTGTGTGTTGGGGAGGGAGTGTGTGTGTGTGTGTGTGTTGGGAAGGGAGTGCGTGTGTGTGTGTGTGTTGGGGAGGGAGTGTGTGTGTGTGTTGGGGAGGGAGTGTGTGTGTGTGTTGGGGAGGGAGTGTGTGTGTGTTGGGGGGGAGTGTGTGTGTGTGTTGGGGAGGGAGTGTGTGTGTGTGTTGGGGAGGGAGTGTGTGTGTTGTGTGTTGGGGAGGGAGTGTGTGTGTGTGTGTGTGTGTGTGTTGGGGATGGAGTGTGTGTGTGTTGGGGAGTGTGTGTGTTGGGGAGGGAGTGTGTGTGTGTGTGTGTTGGGGAGGGAGTGTGTGTGTGTGTGTTGGGGAGGGAGAGTGCGTGTGTGTGTGTTGGGGAGGGAGAGTGCGTGTGTGTGTGTTGGGGAGGGAGAGTGTGTGTGTGTTGGGGAGGGAGTGTGGTGTGTGTGTGTGTGTTGGGGAGGGAGTGTGTGTGTGTGTGTGGGTGTGTGTTGGTGAGGGAGTGTGTGTGTGTGTGTGGGGAGGGAGTGTGTGTGTGTGTTGTGTTGGGGAGGGGGGTGTGTGTGTTGTGTGTTGTGGAGGAGTGTGTGTGTGTGTGTGTGTTGGGAGGGAGGTGTGTGTGTGTGTGTGTTGGGGAGGGAGGTTGTGTGTTGTGTTGTGTGTGTGTGTGTGTTGGGGAGGGAGGTGTGTGTGTGTGTGTGTTGGGGGGGGGTGTGTGTGTGTGTGTGTGTTGGGGAGGGAGTGGTGTGTGTGTGTGTGTGTTGGAGGGAGTGGGGTGTGTGTGTGTGGGGAGGTGTGTGTGTGTGTGTGTTGGGGAGGGAGTGTGTGTGTGTGTGTGTGTTGGGGAGGGAGTGTGTGTGTGTGTTGGGGAGGGAGTGTGTGTGTGTGTGTTGGGGAGGGAGTGTGTGTGTGTGTGTTGGGGAGGGAGTGTGTGTGTGTGTGTTGGGGAGGGAGTGTGTGTGTGTGTGTGTTGGGGGAGGGAGTGTGTGTGTGTTGGGGAGGGAGTGTGTGTGTGTGTTGGGGAGGAGGGAGTGTGTGTGTGTGTTGGGGAGGGAGTGTGTGTGTGTTGTTTGTGTGTGTGTGTGTGTGTGTGTGTGAGGGAGGGAGCTGTGTGTTTGTGTGTGTGTGTGTGTGTGTGTGTGTGGGAGGAGGGAGCTGTGTGTGTGTGTGTGTGTGTGTGTGTGTGTGTGAGGAGGGAGCTGTGTGTGTGTGTGTGAGGAGGAGTGTGTGTGTGTGTGGGGAGGGAGTGTGTGTGTGTGTTGGGGAGGGAGTGTGTGTGTGTGTGTTGGGGAGGAGTGTGTGTGTGTGTTGGTTGGGGAGGGAGTGTGTGTGTGTGTGGTTGGGGAGTGTGTGTGTGTGTGTT
>NC_054468.1:151148748-151153748 GCF_017639515.1 Carcharodon carcharias
GGAGTGTGTGTGTGTGTTGGGGAGGGAGTGTGTGTGTGTGTGTTGGGGAGGGAGTGTGTGTGTGTGTGTTGGGGAGGGAGTGTGTGTGTGTGTGTTTGGGTGTGTGTGTGTGTGTGTGTGTTGGGGAGGGAGTGTGTGTGTGTGTGTTGGGGAGGGAGTGTGTGTGTGTGTTTGGGAGGGAGTGTGTGTGTGTGTTTGGGAGGGAGTGTGTGTGTGTGTTGGGGAGGGAGTGTGTGTGTGTGTTGGGGAGGGAGTGTGTGTGTGTGTTGGGGAGGGGTGTGTGTGTGTGTGTTGGGGAGGGAGTGTGTGTGTGTGTTGGGGAGGGAGTGTGTGTGTGTGTTGGGGAGGAGTGTGTGTGTGTGTTGGGGAGGGAGTGTGTGTGTGTGTTGGGGAGGGAGTGTGTGTGTGTGTTGGGGAGGGAGTGTGTGTGTGTGTTGGGGAGGCAGTGTGTGTGTGTGTTGCGGAGGGAGGCTGTGTGTGTGTGTGTGTTGCGCAGGGAGGCTGTGTGTGTGTGTGTGTGTGTGTGTGTTGGGGAGGGAGGCTGTGTGTGTGTGTGTGTGTTGGGGAGGGAGGCGGTGTGTGTGTGTGTGTGTTGGAGGGAGGCGGCGAGTGTGTGTGTGTGTGTGTTGGGGAGGGAGTGTGTGTGTGTGTGTGTTGGGGAGGGAGTGTGTGTGTGTGTGTGTGTTGGGAGGGAGTGTGTGTGTGTGTTGGGGAGGGAGTGTGTGTGTGTGTTGGGGAGGGAGTGTGTGTGTGTGTTGGGGAGGGAGTGTGTGTGTGTTTGTGTGTGTGTGTGTGTGTGTGTGTTGGGGAGGGAGTGTGTGTTTGTGTGTGTGTGTGTGTTGGGGAGGGAATGTGTGTTTGTGTGTGTGTGTGTGTGTGTTGGGGAGGGAGTGTGTGTGTGTGTTGGGGTGGGAGTGTGTGTGTGTTGGGGAGGGAGTGTGTGTGTATGTTGGGGAGGGAGTGTGTGTGTGTGTTGGGGAGGGAGTGTGTGTGTGTGTTGGGGAGGGAGTGTGTGTGTGTGTTGGGGAGGGAGTGTGTGTGTGTGTGTTGGGGAGTGTGTGTGTGTGTTGGGGAGTGTGTGTGTGTGTTGGGGAGTGTGTGTGTGTGTGTGTGTGTGTGTTGGGGAGGGGAGTGTGTGTGTGTGTTGGGGAGGGAGTGTGTGTGTGTGTTTGGGAGGGAGTGTGTTTGTGTGTTTGGGAGGGAGTGTGTGTGTTTGTTTGGGAGGGAGTGTGTGTGTGTGTTGGGGAGGGAGTGTGTGTGTGTGTTGGGGAGGGAGTGTGTGTGTGTGTTGGGGAGGGAGTGTGTGTGTGTGTTGGGGAGGGAGTGTGTGTGTGTGTTGGGGAGGGAGTGTGTGTGTGTGTTGGGGAGGGAGTGTGTGTGTGTGTTGGGGAGGGAGTGTGTGTGTGTGTTGGGGAGGGAGTGTGTGTGTGTGTTGGGGAGGGCGTGTGTGTGTGTGTTGGGGAGGGAGTGTGTGTGTGTGTTGGGGAGGGAGTGTGTGTGTGTGTTGCGGAGGGAGGCTGTGTGTGTGTGTGTGTTGCGGAGGGAGGCTGTGTGTGTGTGTGTGTGTGTGTGTTGGGGAGGGAGGCTGTGTGTGTGTGTGTGTGTTGGGGAGGGAGGCTGTGTGTGTGTGTGTGTTGGAGGGAGGGGTGAGTGTGTGTGTGTGTGTGTTGGGGAGGGAGTGTGTGTGTGTGTGTGTTGGGGAGGGAGTGTGTGTGTGTGTGTGTGTTGGGGAGGGAGTGTGTGTGTGTGTTGGGGAGGGAGTGTGTGTGTGTGTGTTGGGGAGGGAGTGTGTGTGTGTGTTGGGGAGGGAGTGTGTGTGTGTGTTGGGGAGGGAGTGTGTGTGTGTTTGTGTGTGTGTGTGTGTGTGTGTGTTGGGGAGGGAGTGTGTGTGTGTGTGTGTGTGTGTGTTGGGGAGGGAGTGTGTGTGTGTGTGTGTGTGTGTGTGTGTGTTGGGGAGGGAGTGTGTGTGTGTGTTGGGGTGGGAGTGTGTGTGTGTGTGGGGGAGGGAGTGTGTGTGTGTGTTGGGGAGGGAGTGTGTGTGTGTGTTGGGGAGGGAGTGTGTGTGTGTGTTGGGGAGGGAGTGTGTGTGTGTGTTGGGGAGGGAGTGTGTGTGTGTGTTGGGGAGGGAGTGTGTTTGTGTGTGTTGGGGAGTGTGTGTGTGTGTGTTGGGGAGTGTGTGTGTGTGTTGGGGAGTGTGTGTGTGTGTGTGTTGGGGAGTGTGTGTGTGTGTGTGTTGGGGAGTGTGTGTGTGTGTGTGTTGGGGAGTGTGTGTGTGTGTGTGTGTTGGGGAGGGAGTGTGTGTGTGTGTGTGTTGGGGAGGGAGTGTGTGTGTGTGTGTGTGTTGGGGAGGGAGTGTGTGTGTGTGTGTGTGTGTGTGTTGGGGAGGGAGTGTGTGTGTGTGTGTTGGGGAGGGAGTGTGTGTGTGTGTTGGGGAGGGAGTGTTTGTGTGTGTGTGTTGGGGAGGGAGTGTGTGTGTGTGTGTGTGTGTTGGGGAGTGTGTGTGTGTGTGTGTGTGTGTGTGTTGGGGAGGGAGTGTGTGTGTGTGTGTGTTGGGGAGGGAGTGTGTGTGTGTGTGTGTTGGGGAGGGAGTGTGTGTGTGTGTGTGTGTGTTGGGGAGGGAGTGTGTGTGTGTGTGTGTGTGTGTGTTGGGGAGGGAGTGTGTGTGTGTGTGTGTGTGTGTTGGGGAGGGAGTGTGTGTGTGTGTGTGTGTGGGGGAGGGAGGGTGTGTGTGTGTGTTGGGGAGGGAGTGTGTGTGTGTGTGTGTGTTGGGGAGGGAGTGTGTGTGTGTGTGTGTTGGGGAAGGAGTGTGTGTGTGTTTGTGTGTTGGGGAGGGAGTGTGTGTGTGTGTGTGTGTGTGTGTGTTGGGGAGGGAGGGAGTGTGTGTGTGTGTTGGGGAAGGAGTGTGTGTGTGTGTTGGGGAGGGAGTGTGTGTGTGTGTTGGGGAGGGAGTGTGTGTATGTGTGTTGGGGAGGGAGTGTGTGTGTGTGTGTTGGGGAGGGAGTGTGTGTGTGTGTGTGTTGGGGAGGGAGTGTGTGTGTGTGTGTGTTGGGGAGGGAGTGTGTGTGTGTGTGTGTTGGGGAGGGAGTGTGTGTGTGTGTGTGTGTTGGGGAGGGAGTGTGTGTGTGTGTTGGGGAGGGAGTGTGTGTGTGTGTTGGGGAGGGAGTGTGTGTGTGTGTTGGGGAAGGAGTGTGTGTGTGTGTTGGGGAGGGAGTGTGTGTGTGTGTTGGGGAGGGAGTGTGTGTGTGTGTGTGTGTGTGTGTGTGTTGGGGAGGGAGTGTGTGTGTGTTGGGGAGTGTGTGTGTTGGGGAGGGAGTGTGTGTGTGTGTGTGTGTGTGTGTGTGTTGGGGAGGGAGTGTGTGTGTGTGTGTTGGGGAGGGAGAGTGTGTGTGTGTGTGTTGGGGAGGGAGAGTGTGTGTGTGTGTTGGGGAGGGAGTGTGTGTGTGTGTTGGGGAGGGAGTGTGTGTGTGTGTGTGTGTTGGGGAGGGAGTGTGTGTGTGTGTGTGTGTGTGTGTGTGTGTTGGGGAGGGAGTGTGTGTGTGTGTGTTGGGGAGGGTGTGTGTGTGTGTGTTGGGGTGGGAGTGTGTGTGTGTGTTGGGGAGGGAGTGTGTGTGTGTGTTGGGGAGGGAGGTGTGTGTGTGTGTGTGTTGGGGGGGAGGCTGTGTGTGTGTGTGTGTGTGTGTGTGTTGGGGAGGGAGGCTGTGTGTGTGTGTGTGTGTGTTGGGGAGGGAGGCTGTGTGTGTGTGTGTGTGTTGGGGAGGGAGGCGGTGTGTGTGTGTGTGTGTTGGAGGGAGGCGGCGAGTGTGTGTGTGTGTGTGTTGGGGAGGGAGTTTGTGTGTGTGTGTGTTGGGGAGGGAGTGTGTGTGTGTGTGTTGGGGAGGGAGTGTGTGTGTGTGTGTTGGGGAGGGAGTGTGTGTGTGTGTGTTGGGGAGGGAGTGTGTGTGTGTGTGTGTTGGGGAGGGAGTGTGTGTGTGTGTGTGTTGGGGAGGGAGTGTGTGTGTGTGTTGGGGAGGGAGTGTGTGTGTGTGTTGGGGAGGGAGTGTGTGTGTGTTTGTGTGTGTGTGTGTGTGTGTGTGTGTTGGGGAGGGAGTGTGTGTTTGTGTGTGTGTGTGTGTGTGTGTGTGTGTGTGTGTTGGGGAGGGAGTGTGTGTGTGTGTGTTGGGGAGGGAGTGTGTGTGTGTGTTGGGGAGGGAGTGTGTGTGTGTTGGGGAGGGAGTGTGTGTGTGTGTTGGGGAGGGAGTGTGTGTGTGTGTGTGGGGAGGGAGTGTGTGTGTGTGTGGGGAGGGAGTGTGTGTGTGTGTTGGTTGAGGGAGTGTGTGTGTGTGTTGGGGAGGGAGTGTGTGTGTGTGTTGGGGAGGGAGTGTGTTTGTGTGTGTTGGGGAGTGTGTGTGTGTGTGTGTGTTGGGGAGTGTGTGTGTGTGTGTGTTGGGGAGTGTGTGTGTGTGTGTGTTGGGGAGGGAGTGTGTGTGTGTGTGTTGGGGAGGGAGTGTGTGTGTGTGTGTGTGTTGGGGAGGGAGTGTGTGTGTGTGTGTGTGTGTGTGTTGGGGAGGGAGTGTGTGTGTGTGTGTTGGGGAGGGAGTGTGTGTGTGTGTTGGGGAGGGAGTGTGTGTGTGTGTGTTGGGGAGGGAGTGTGTGTGTGTGTGTGTTGGGGAGGGAGTGTGTGTATGTGTGTGTGTGTTGGGGAGTGAGTGTGTGTGTGTGTGTGTGTGTGTGTGTTGGGGAGGGAGTGTGTGTGTGTGTGTGTTGGGGAGGGAGTGTGTGTGTGTGTTGGGGAGGGAGTGTGTGTGTGTGTGTGTGTGTTGGGAGGGAGGGCGTGTGTGTGTGTGTGTGTGTGTTGGGGAGGGAGTGGTGTGTGTGAGTGTGTGTTGGGGAGGGAGTGCGTGTGTGTGTGTGTTGGGGAGGGAGGGCGTGTGTGTGTGTGTGTTGGGGAGGGAGTGTGTGTGTGTGTGTGTGTGTTGGGGAGGGAGTGTGTGTGTGTGTGTGTTGGGGAAGGAGTGTGTGTG
>NC_054468.1:151156248-151161248 GCF_017639515.1 Carcharodon carcharias
TGGGGAGGGAGTGTGTGTGTGTGTTGGGGAGGGAGTGCGTGTGTGTGTGTGTGTTGGGGAGGGAGTGCGTGTGTGTGTGTGTGTGTTGGGGAGGGAGTGCGTGTGTGTGTGTTGGGGAGGGAGTGCGTGTGTGTGTGTGTGTTGGGGAGGGAGTGCGTGTGTGTGTGTGTGTTGGGGAGGGAGTGCGTGTGTGTGTGTGTGTTGGGGAGGGAGTGTGTGTGTGTGTGTGTTTGGGAAGGAGTGTGTGTGTGTTTGTGTGTTGGGGAGGGAGTGTGTGTGTATGTGTGTGTGTGTGTGTGTGTGTGTGTGTGTGTGTTGGGGAGGGAGGGAGTGTGTGTGTGTGTTGGGAAAGGAGTGTGTGTGTGTGTGTTGGGGAGGGAGTGTGTGTGTGTGTTGGGGAGGGAGTGAGTGTGTGTGTGTGTTGGGGAGGGAGTGCGTGTGTGTGTGTGTTGGGGAGGGAGTGCGTGTGTGTGTGTGTTGGGGAGGGATTGCGTGTGTGTGTGTGTGTTGGGGAGGGAGTGTGTGTGTGTGTTGGGGAGGGAGTGTGTGTGTGTGTTGGGGAGGGAGTGTGTGTGTGCGTTGGGGAGGGAGTGTGTGTGTGTGTTTGTGTGTGTGTGTGTGTGTTGGGGAGGGAGTGTGTGTTTGTGTGTGTGTGTGTTGGGGAGGGAATGTGTGTGTGTGTGTGTGTGTGTGTGTGTGTTGGGGAGGGAGTGTTTGTGTGTGTTGGGGTGGGAGTGTGTGTGTGTGTTGGGGAGGGAGTGTGTGTGTGTGTTGGGGAGGGAGCGTGTGTGTGTGTTGGGGAGGGAGTGTGTGTGTGTGTTGGGGAGGGAGTGTGTGTGTGTGTTGGGGAGGGAGTGTGTGTGTGTGTTGGTTGAGGGAGTGTGTGTGTGTGTTGGGGAGGGAGTGTGTGTGTGTGTTGGGGAGGGAGTGTGTTTGTGTGTGTTGGGGAGTGTGTGTGTGTGTGTGTGTGTTGGGGAGTGTGTGTGTGTGTGCGTTGGGGAGGGAGTGTGTGTGTGTGTGTTGGGGAGGGAGTGTGTGTCTGTGTGGGTGTTGGCGAGAGAGTGTGTGTGTGTGTGTGTCTGTGTGTTGGGGAGGGAGTGTGTGTGTGTGTGTTAGGGAGGGAGTGTGTGTGTGTGTTAGGGAGGGAGTGTGTGTGTGTGTTGGGGAGGGAGTGTGTGTGTGTGTGTTGGGGAGGGAGTGTGTGTGTGTGTGTGTTGGGGAGGGAATGTGTGTATGTGTGTGTGTGTTGGGGAGTGTGTGTGTGTGTGTGTGTTGGGGAGGGAGTGCGCGTGTGTGTGTGTGTTGGGGAGGGAGTGTGTGTGTGTGTTGGGGAGGGAGTGCGTGTGTGTGTGTGTGTGTGTGTTGGGGAGGGAGTGCGTGTGTGTGTGTGTTGGGGAGGGAGGGCGTGTGTGTGTGTGTGTTGGGGAGGGAGTGTGTGTGTGTGTGTGTGTGTGTTGGGGAGGGAGTGTGTGTGTGTTGGGGAAGGAGTGTGTGTGTGTTTGTGTGTTGGGGAGGGAGTGTGTGTGTGTGTGTGTGTGTGTGTGTGTGTTGGGGAGGGAGGGAGTGTGTGTGTGTGTTGGGGAAGGAGTGTGTGTGTGTGTTGGGGAGGGAGTGTGTGTGTGTGTTGGGGAGGGAGTGTGTGTATGTGTGTTGGGGAGGGAGTGTGTGTGTGTGTGTTGGGGATGGAGTGTGTGTGTGTGTGTTGGGGAGGGAGTGCGTGTGTGTGTGTGTTGGGGAGGGAGTGCGTGTGTGCGTGTGTTGGGGAGGGAGTGCGTGTGTGTGTGTGTGTGTTGGGAAGGGAGTGCGTGTGTGTGTTGGGAAGGGAGTGCGTGTGTGTGTGTGTGTGTTGGGAAGGGAGTGCGTGTGTGTGTGTGTGTGTTGGGGAGGGAGTGTGTGTGTGTGTTGGGGAGGGAGTGTGTGTGTGTGTTGGGGAGGGAGTGTGTGTGTGCGTTGGGGAGGGAGTGTGTGTGTGTGTGTGTGTGTGTATGTGTGTTGGGGATGGAGTGTGTGTGTGTTGGGGAGTGTGTGTGTTGGGGAGGGAATGTGTGTGTGTGTGTGTGTGTGTTGGGGAGAGAGTGTGTGTGTGTGTGTTGGGGAGGGAGAGTGTGTGTGTGTGTGTTGGGGAGGGAGAGTGTGTGTGTGTGTGTGTTGGGGAGGGAGAGTGTGTGTGTGGGTGTTGGGGAGGGAGTGTGTGTGTGTGTTGGGGAGGGAGTGTGTGTGTTTGTGTGTGTTGGGGAGGGAGTGTGTGTGTGTGTGTGTTGGGGAGGGAGTGTGTGTGTGTGTTGTGGAGGGAGTGTGTGTGTGTGTTGTGGAGGGAGTGTGTGTGTGTGTTGGGGAGGCAGTGTGTGTGTGTTGGGGAGGGAGTGTGTGTCGGTGTTGGGGAGGGAGTGTGTGTGTGTGTTGGGACGGCAGTGTGTGTGTGTGTGTGTTGGGGAGGAAGGCAGTGTGTGTGTGTGTGTTGGGGAAGGAGGCGGAGTGTGTGTGTGTGTGTGTTGGGGAGGGAGGCGGTGTGTGTGTGTGTGTTGGGGATGGAGGCAGTGTGTGTGTGTGTGTTGGGGAGGGAGTGTGTGTGTGTGTGTGTTGGGGAGGGAGTGTGTGTGTGTGTGTGTGTGTTGGGGAGGGAGTGTGTGTGTGTGTGTGTGTTGGGGAGGGAGTGTGTGTGTGTGTGTGTGTTGGGGAGGGTGTGTGTGTGTGTGTTGGGGAGGGAGTGTGTGTGTGTGTGTTGGGGAGGGAGTGTGTGTGTGTGTGTGTTGGGGAGGGAGTGTGTGTGTGTGTGTGTGTGTTGGGGAGGGAGTGTGTGTGTGTGTGTGTGTGTGTTGGGGAGGGAGTGTGTGTGTGTGTGTGTTGGGGAGGGAGTGTGTGTGTGTGTGTGTGTGTTGGGGAGGGAGTGTGTGTGTGTGTGTGTGTGTGTGTGTGTGTTGGGGAGGGAGTGTGTGTGTGTGTGTGTTGGGGAGGGAGTGTGTGTGTGTGTGTGTTGGGGAGGGAGTGTGTGTGTGTGTTGGGGAGGGAGTGTGTGTGTGTGTTGGGGAGGGAGTGTGTGTGTGTGTTGGGGAGGGAGTGTGTGTGTGTGTGTGTGTTGGGGAGGGAGTGTGTGTGTGTGTTGGGGAGGGAGTGCGTGTGTGTGTTTGTGTGTTGGGGAGTGTGTGTGTGTGTGTTGGGGAGTGTGTGTGTGTGTGTTGGGGAGTGTGTGTGTGTGCGTTGGGGAGGGAGTGTGTGTGTGTGTGTGTTGGTGAGGGAGTGTGTGTCTGTGTGTGTGTTGGGGAGTGTGTGTGTGTGTTGGGGAGGGAGTGTGTGTGTGTGTGTGTGTGTTGGGGAGGGAGTGTGTGTGTGTGTGTGTGTGTGTGTTGGGGAGGGAGTGTGTATGTGTTGGGTGGGAGTGTGTGTGTGTGTGTGTTGGGGAGGGAGTGTGTGTGTGTGTTGGGGAGGGAGTGTGTGTGTGTGTTGGGGAGGGAGTGTGTGTGTGTGTTGGGGAGGGAGTGTGTGTGTGTGTTGCGGAGGGAGTGTGTGTGTGTGTGTGTGTCTGTGTGTTGGGGAGGGAGTGCGTGTGTGTGTGTGTGTTGGGGAGGGAGTGCGTGTGTGTGTGTGTGTTGGGGAGGGAGTGCGTGTGTGTGTGTGTGTTGGGGAGGGAGTGTGTGTGTGTGTGTGTTGGGGAGGGAGTGTGTGTGTGTGTGTGTTTGGGAAGGAGTGTGTGTGTGTTTGTGTGTTGGGGAGGGAGTGTGTGTGTATGTGTGTGTGTGTGTGTGTGTGTGTGTGTGTGTGTTGGGGAGGGAGGGAGTGTGTGTGTGTGTTGGGAAAGGAGTGTGTGTGTGTGTGTTGGGGAGGGAGTGTGTGTATGTGTGTTGGGGAGGGAGTGTGTGTGTGTGTGTGTTGGGGAGGGAGTGCGTGTGTGTGTGTGTTGGGGAGGGAGTGCGTGTGTGTGTGTGTTGGGGAGGGATTGCGTGTGTGTGTGTGTGTTGGGGAGGGAGTGTGTGTGTGTGTTGGAGAGGGAGTGTGTGTGTGTGTCGGGGAGGGGGTGTGTGTGTGCGTTGGGGAGGGAGTGTGTGTGTGTGTGTGTGTGTGTGTGTGTGTTGGGGAGGGAGTGTGTGTTTGTGTGTGTGTGTGTTGGGGAGGGAATGTGTGTGTGTGTGTGTGTGTGTGTGTGTTGGGGAGGGAGTGTGTGTGTGTGTTGGGGTGGGAGTGTGTGTGTGTGTTGGGGAGGGAGTGTGTGTGTGTGTTGGGGAGGGAGTGTCTGTGTGTGTTGGGGAGGGAGTGTGTGTGTGTGTTGGGGAGGGAGTGTGTGTGTGTGTTGGTTGAGGGAGTGTGTGTGTGTGTTGGGGAGGGAGTGTGTGTGTGTGTTGGGGAGGGAGTGTGTTTGTGTGTGTTGGGGAGTGTGTGTGTGTGTGTGTGTTGGGGAGTGTGTGTGTGTGTGCGTTGGGGAGGGAGTGTGTGTGTGTGTGTTGGGGAGGGAGTGTGTGTCTATGTGTGTGTTGGCGAGAGAGTGTGTGTGTGTGTGTGTGTCTGTGTGTTGGGGAGGGAGTGTGTGTGTGTGTGTTAGGGAGGGAGTGTCTGTGTGTGTTAGGGAGGGAGTGTGTGTGTGTGTTGGGGAGGGAGTGTGTGTGTGTGTGTTGGGGAGGGAGTGTGTGTGTGTGTGTGTTGGGGAGGGAATGTGTGTATGTGTGTGTGTGTTGGGGAGTGTGTGTGTGTGTGTGTGTGTGTGTGTTGGGGAGGGAGTGCGCGTGTGTGTGTGTGTTGGGGAGGGAGTGTGTGTGTGTGTTGGGGAGGGAGTGCGTGTGTGTGTGTGTGTGTGTGTTGGGGAGGGGGTGCGTGTGTGTGTGTGTGTGTGTGTTGGGGAGGGAGTGCGTGTGTGTGTGTGTTGGGGAGGGAGGGCGTGTGTGTGTGTGTGTTGGGGAGGGAGTGTGTGTGTGTGTGTTGGGGAGGCAGTGTGTGTGTGTGTGTGTTGGGGAAGGAGTGTGTGTGTGTTTGTGTGTTGGGGAGGGAGTGTGTGTGTGTGTGTGTGTGTG
>NC_054468.1:152390002-152485025 GCF_017639515.1 Carcharodon carcharias
CTGTCTCCTCGCTCCTCTCGCACAGTCTCGTCGCTCCATCTTGCTCTGTCTCCTCGCTCCCCTCTGGCACTGCCTAATTGCACTCTCTCGATTGTCTCATAGTTCCCCGCTCGCACTGAATCCTCTCTCCGTTTCTCACTGTCTCCACCCTCCCTCTCGCACTGTCTCCTCACTCCCTCTCGCACTGTCTCGTCGCTCCATCTTGCTATGTCTCCTCGCTCCCTCTGGCATTGTCTACCCCGCACCCTCTCGCTCTGTCACCTCGCACCTTCTGGCACTGTCTAATTGCACACTCTCGAATGTCTCATAGCTCCCGCTCGCACTGAATCCTCTCTCGGTCTCGCACTGTCTCCACCCTCCCTCTCGCTCTGTCTCCTCGCTCTCTCTCACACTGTCTTATTGCACCATCTCGCACTGTCTCCTCGCTGCCTCTCGCACTCTCTCGTCGCTCCAACTTACCCTGTCTCCCTCGCTCCCTCTGGCATTGTCTACTCGCACCCTCTCGCTCTGTCTCTTCGCACACTCAGGCACTGTCTAATTGCACCCTCTCGACTGTCTCATAGCTCCCCGCTCGCACTGAATCCTCTCTCCGTCTCGCACTGTCACCACCATCCCTGTCGCACTGTCTCCTCATTCCCTCTTGCACTGCCTCATTGCTCCCTCTCGCACTGTCTCCTCGCCTGCTCTCACACTGTCTCCTCACTCCCACTGGCACTGTCTAACTGCACACCCTCTCGCACTGTGTACTAGCTCCCTCTGGCTTTGATTCCTCTCTCCCTCTCGCACTGTCTCCTCCCTCCCTCTCGCACTGTCTCTTAGCTCCCCCTGGCACTGTCTATAGCAGCCTCTCGCACTGTCTCCTCGCTCCCTCTCACACTGATTCCTCGCTCCCTCTCGCACTGTCTCCTCGCTCCCTCTCACTCTGTCTCCTGGCTCCCTCTGGCACTGTCTCCTCGCTCCCTCTTGCACTGTCACCTCGCTCCCTCTCGCACTTTCTCCACGCTCCCTCTCGCACTGTCTCCTAGCTCCATCTCGCACTCTCTCCTCGCTCCCTCTCCCTCTATCTCCTCGTTCTCTCTCGCACTGATTCCTCACTCCCTCTCTCGCACTGTCTACTCCCTCCCTCTCGCACTGTCTCCTTGCTCCCTCTGGCACTGTCTAATTGCACCCTCTCGCACTGTTTCCTCGCTCCCTCTCGCATTGATTCCTCTCTCCCTCTCGCACTGTCTCCTCGCTCCCTCTTGCACTGTCTCCTAGCTCCCTCTTGCTCTGTCTAATTGCACCCTCTCGCACTGTCTCCTAGCTCCCTCTCACACTGATTCCTCTCTCGCTCTCGCACTGTCTCCTCACTCCCTCTCGCACTGATTCCTCCCTCCCTCTCAATATGTCTCCTCGCTCCCTCTCACTGTCTCCTCCCTCACTGTCACACTGTCTCCTCACTCCTTCTCACACTGTCTCCTCGCATCATCTCGCTCTGACTCCTCATTCCCTCTCGCACTGTTTCCTCGCTCCCTCTTGCAATTTCTCATCGCTCCCTCTAACACTGTCACCTTGCACCGTCTCACCATGTCTACTCGTTCCCTCTCGCACTTTCTCCTTGCTCCCTCTCGCACTGTCTCCTCGCTCCCTCTTGCACTGTCTCATCGCTCCCTCTCGTCCTGTCTCCTTGCTCTCTCTCAAACTGTCTCCTCGCTCCCTCTCGCTCTGTCTCTTCACTCCCACTGGCTCTGTCTACTCGCACCCTCTTGCAATGTCTCCTCGGTCCATCACGCATTGATTCCTCTCTCCCTCTCGCACTGTCTCCTCGCTCCCTCTGGCACTGCTCCTAGCATTCTCGCACTGTCTCCTCACTCCCACTCGCTCTGTCTCCTCATTCCCTCTCGCACTGATTCCTCTCTCCCTCTTGCACTGTCTCCTCGCTCCCTCTTGCTCTGATTCATCTCTCCCTATCACACTGTCTCCTCGCTCCCTCTTGCACTGTCTGCTTGCTCCCTCTCGCACTGTCTCCTCATTCCCTATCGCACAGTCTCCTAGCTCACTCTCTCGCGCTGACCCTCTCTCCCTTTCGCACTGTCTCCTCGCTCCCCTTCCTCTGTCTCCTCGCTCCTCTGGCAATGTCTCCACGCTCCCTCTCGCTCTGTCTCCTCGTTCCCTCTCGCACTGTCTCCTTGCTCCCACTCGCACTCTCTCCTTGCTATCTCGCGCGCTGATTCCTCTCTCCCTCTGGCACTGTCTCCTCGCTCCCTCTTGCTCTGTCTCCTTGCTCCCTCTGGCGATTGTCTCCTCACTCCCTTCTCGGCATGAATCTTCTCTCCATCTCGCACTGTCTTCACCCTCCCTCTCGCTCTGTCTCCTCGCTCCCTTTGGCACTGTCTACTTCCACCTTCTCACACTGTATCCTCGGTCCCTTTGGCACTGCCTAATTGCACCCTCTCGACTATCTCATAGCTCCCGCTCGCACTGAATCCTCTCTCCGTCTCGCACTGTCTCCACTCTCCCTCTTTCTCTGTCTCCTCGCTCCCCCGGCACTGTCTAATTGCACACACTCGACTGTCTGATAGCTCCCCGCTCACACTGAATCCAATCTCCGTCTCGCACTGTCTCCATCCTCACTCTCGCTCTGTCTCCTCACTCGCTCTCGAACTGTCTGCTTGCACCCTCTCGCACTGTCTCCTCGCTCCCTCTCGCACTGTCTCGTCGCTCCATCTTGCTCTGTCTCCTCGCTCCCTCTGGCATTGGTCTACTCGCACCCTCTTGCTCTGTCTCTTCGCAAACTCGGGCACTGTCTAATTGCACCCTCTCGCCTTTCTCATAGCTCCCACTCGCACTGAATCCTCTCTCCGTCTCGCACTGTCTCCACCATCCCTGTCGCTCTGCCTCCTCGCTCCCTCTGGCACTGCCTAATTGCACCCTCTCGCACTGTCTCCTTGCTCCCTCTTGCACTGTCCTCCTCGCTCCCTCTGGCACTGTCTAATTGCACCCGCTCGCACTGTGTACTAGCTCCCTCTGGCATCGATTCCTCTCTCCCTCTCGCACTGTCTCCTCCCTCCCTCTCGCACTGTCTCTTAGCTCCCCCTGGCACTGTCTAATAGCAGCCTCTCGCACTGTCTCCTCGCTCCCTCTCACACTGATTCCTCACTCCCTCTCGCACTGTCTCCACGCTCCCTCTCACTCTGTCTCCTCGTTCGCTCTGCACTGTCTCCTCGCTCCCTCTCATACTGTCTCCTCGCTCCCTCTGGCTCTGTCTACTGGCACCCTCTCTCACAGTCTCGGAGTTCAATCTCGCACTCTCTCCTCGCTCCCTCTCACACTGTCTCCTCTCTCCCTCTGGCATTGATTCCTCTCTCTCTCTCGCACTGTCTCCTCCCTCCCTCTCGCACTGTGTCCTCGCTCCCTCTGGCACTGTCTAATTGCACCCTCTCGCACTGTGTACTAGCTCCCTCTCGCATTGATTCCTCTCTCCCTCTCGCACTGTCTCCTCCCTCCCTCTTGCACTGTCTCCTAGCTCCCTCTGGCAAAGTCTAATTGCACCCTCTCGCACTGTCTCCTAGCTCCCTCTCACACTGATTCGTCTCTCGCTCTCGCACTGTCTCCTCGCTCCCTCTCGTACTGATTCCTCACTCCCTCTCAATATGTCTCCTTGCTCCCTCTCGCAGTGTCTCCTCGCTCCCTCTTGCACTGTCTCATCGCTCCCTCTCGTCCTGTCTCCTTGCTCTCTCTCACACTGTCTACTCGCACCCTCTCGCTCCGTCTCCTCTCTCCCTCTGGCACTGTCTAATTGCACTCTCTCGACTGTCTCATAGTTCCCGCTCGCACTGAATCCTCTCTCCGTTTCTCACTGTCTCCTCGCTCCCTCTCGCACAGTCTCGTCGCTCCATCTTGCTCTGTCTCCTCGCTCCCTCTGGCATTGTCTACTCGCACCCGCTCGCTCTGTCTCCTCGCACACTCTGGCACTGTCTAATTGCACCCTCTCGCACTGTCTCCTCGCTCCCTCTTGCACTGTCTCATTGCTCCATCTTTCTCTGTCTCCTCGCTCCCTCTGGCATTTTCTACTCGCACCCTCTCGCTCTGTCTCTTCGCAAACTCGGGCACTGTCTAATTGCACCCTCTCGTCTTTCTCATAGCTCCCGCTCGCACTGAATCCTCTCACCATCTCGCACTGTCTTCACCATCCCTGTCGCTCTGTCTCCTCGCTCCCTCTGGCACTGTCTAATGGCACCCTCTCGCACTTCTCCTCGCTCCCTCTGGCACTGTCTAATTGCACCCTCTCGCACTGTGAATTAGCTCCCTCTGGCATTGATTCCTCTCTCCCTCTCTCACTGTCTCCTCCCTCACTCTCGCACTGTCTCTTTGCTCCCTCTGGCACTGTCTAATTGCACCCTCTCACTCTTTCTCCTCGCTCCCTCTCACACTGATTCATCTCACCCTCTCGCAATGTCTCCTCTCTCCCTCTCGCACTGCCTCCTCGCTCCCTCTGGCACTGGCTCCTAGCATTCTCGCACTGTCTCCTCGCTCTCACTCGCTCTGTCTCCTCATTCCTTCTCGCACTGATTCCTCTCTCCCTCTTGCACTGTCTCCTCGCTCACTCTTGCTCTGTCTCCTCGCTCCCTCTGGCATTGTCTACTCGCACCCTCTTTTTCTGTCTCCTCGGTCCCTCTGGCACTGTCTAATGGCACCCTCTCGCACTCTCTCTTCGCTCCCTCTCGCACTGTCTACTCGCTCCCTCTGGCACTGTCTAACTGCACCCTCTTGCACTGTGTACTAGCTCCCTCTGGCATTGATTCCTCTCTCCCTCTCGCACTGTCTCCTCACTCCCTCTCGCACTGTCTCTTTGCCCCCTCTGGCACTGTCTAATTGCACCCTCTCGCACTGTCTCCTCGCTCCCTCAAACATTGATTCGTCACTCCCTTTCACAATGTCTCCTCGCTTCCTCTCACTCTGTCTCCTCGCTCCCTCTGGCAATGTCTCCTCGCTCCCTCTCATACTGTCACCTCGCTCCCTCTGGCTCTGTCTACTTGCACCCTCTCGCACTGTCTCGGAGCTCAATCTCGCACTCTCTCCTCGCTCCCTCTCACACTGTCTCCTCTCTCCCTCTGGCATTGATTCCTCTCTCCCTCTCGCACTGTCTACTCCATCCCTCTCGCACTGTCTACTCCCTCCCTCTCGCACTGTCTCCTTGCTCCCTCTGGCACTGTCTAATTGCACCCTCTCGCACTGTGTACTAGCTCCCTCTCGCATTGATTCCTCTCTCCCTCTCGCACTGTCTCCTCTCTCCCTCTCGCACTGTCTCCTAGCTCCCTCTGGCTCTGTCTAATTGCACCCTTTCGCACTGTCTCCTCGCTCCCTCTCACACTGATTCGTCTCTCGCTCTCGCACTGTCTCCTCACTCCCTCTCGTACTGATTCCTCCCTCCCTCTCAATATGTCTCCTCGCTCCCTCTTGCACTGTCTCCTCCCTCACTGTCACACTGTCTCCTCCCTCACTGTCACACTGTCTCCTCACTCCCTCTCACACTGTCTCCTCGCACCACCTTTCTTTGTCTCATCGTTCCCTCTCGCACTGTTTCCTCGCTCCCTCTTGCAATTTCTCATCGCTCCCTCTAACACTGTCACCTTGCACCGTCTCACCATGTCTACTCGTTCCCTCTCGCATTTTCTCCTTGCTCCCTCTCGCAGTGTCTCCTCGCTCCCTCTTGCACTGTCTCATCGCTCCCTCTCGTCCTGTCTCCTTGCTCTCTCTCACACTGTCTCCTCGCTCCCTCTCGCTCTGTCTCTTCGCTCCCACTGGCTCTGTCTACTCGCACCCTCTTGCAATGTCTCCTCGGTCCATCACGCATTGATTCCTCTCTCCCTCTCGCACTGTCTCCTCGCTCCCTCTGGCACTGGCTCCTAGCATTCTCGCACTGTCTCCTCACTCTCACTCGCTCTATCTCCTCATTCCCTCTCGCACTGATTCCTCTCTCCCTCTTGCACTGTCTCCTCGCTCCCTCTTGCTCTGATTCATCTCTCCCTATCACACTGTCTCCTCGCTCCCTCTTGCACTGTCTGCTTGCTCCCTCTCGCACTGTCTCCTCATTCCCTATCGCACAGTCTCCTAGCTCACTCTCGCGCTGACTCCTCTCTCCCTTTCGCACTGTCTCCTCGCTCCCTCTTCCTCTGTCTCCTCGCTCCCTCTGGCATTGTCTACTCGCACCCGCTCTCACACTGTCTCATCATTCCCTCTCGCACTGTCTCCTCACTCCCTCTCGCATTGTCACCTAGCTATCTCTCGTGCTGATTCCTCTCTCCCTCTGGCACTGTCTCCTCGCTCCCTCTTGCTCTGTCTCCTTGCTCCCTCTGGCATTGTCCCCTCACTCCCTCTCGCATGAATCTTCTCTCCGTCTCGCACTGTCTTCACCCTCCCTCTCGCTCTGTCTCCTCGCTCCCTTTGGCACTGTCTACTTCCACCTTCTCACACTGTATCCTCGGTCCCTTTGGCACTGCCTAATTGCACCCTCTCGACTGTCTCATAGCTCCCGCTCGCACTGAATCCTCTCTCTGTCTCGCACTGTCTCCACTCTCCCTCTTTCTCTGTCTCCTCGCTCCCCCGGCACTGTCTAATTGCACACACTCGACTGTCTGATAGCTCCCGCTCGCACTGAATCCAATCTCCGTCTCGCACTGTCTCCATCCTCACTCTCGCTCTGTCTCCTCGCTCCCTCTCGCACTGTCTAATTGCACCCTCTCGCACAGTCTCCTCGCTCCATCTCGCACTGTCTCGTCGCTCCATCTTGCTCTGTCTCCTCGCTCCCTCTGGCATTGTCTACTCGCACCCTCTTGCTCTGTCTCTTCGCAAACTCGGGCACTGTCTAATTGCACCCTCTCGACTTTCTCATAGCTCCAACTCGCACTGAATCCTCTCTCCGTCTCGCCCTGTCTCAACCATCCCTGTCGCTCTGCCTCCTCGCTCCCTCTGGCACTGCCTAATTGCACCCTCTCGCACTGTCTCCTTGCTCCCTCTTGCACTGTCTCCTCGCTCCCTCTGGCACTGTCTAATTGCACCTGCTCGCACTGTGTACTAGCTCCCTCTGGCATTGATTCCTCTCTCCCTCTCGCACTGTCTCCTCCCTCCCTCTCACACTGATTCCTCTCTCCCTCTCGCACTGTCTCCTCGCTCCCTCTCACTCTTTCTCCTCGCTCCCTCTGGCACTGTCTCCTCACACCCTCTCATACTGTCTCCTGGCTCCCTCTGGCTCTGTCTTCTGGCACCCTCTCTCACAGTCTCGGAGTTCAATCTCGCACTCTCTCCTCGCTCCCTCTCACACTATCTCCTCTCTCCCTCTGGCATTGATTCCTCTCTCTCTCGCACTGTCTCCTCCCTCCCTCTCGCACTGTGTCCTCGCTCCCTCTGGCACTGTCTAATTGCACCCTCTCGCACTGTGTACTAGCTCCCTCTCGCATTGATTCCTCTCTCCCTCTCGCACTGTCTCCTCCCTCCCTCTTGCACTGTCTCCTAGCTCCCTCTGGCACTGTCTAATTGCACCCTCTCGCACTGTCTCCTAGCTCCCTCTCACACTGATTCGTCTCTCGCTCTCGCACCGTCTCCTCACTCCCTCTTGTACTGATTCCTCCCTCCCTCTCAATATGTCTCCTCGCTCCCTCTTGCACTGTCTCCTCCCTCACTGTCGCACTGTCTCCTCGCTCCCTCTTGCACTGTCTCATCGCTCCCTCTCGTCCTGTCTCCTTGCCTCTCTCACACTGTCTACTCGCACCCTCTCGCTCTGTCTCCTCGCTCCCTCTGGCACTGTCTAATTGCACTCTCTCGACTGTCTCATAGTTCCCGCTCGCACTGAATCCTCTCTCCGTTTCTCACTGTCTCCTCGCTCCCTCTCGCACAGTCTCGTCGCTCCATCTTGCTCTGTCTCCTCGTTCCCTCTGGCACTGTCTAATTGCACTCTCTCGATTGTCTCATAGTTCCCGCTCGCACTGAATCCTCTCTCCGTTTCTCACTGTCTCCACCCTCCCTCTCGCACTGTCTCCTCACTCCCTCTCGCACTGTCTCGTCGCTCCATCTTGCTATGTCTCCTCGCTCCCTCTGGCATTGTCTACCCGCACCCTCTCGCTCTGTCACCTCGCACCTTCTGGCACTGTCTAATTGCACACTCTCGAATGTCTCATAGCTCCCGCTCGCACTGAATCCTCTCTCGGTCTCGCACTGTCTCCACCCTCCCTCTCGCTCTGTCTCCTCGCTCTCTCTCACACTGTCTAATTGCACCATCTCGCACTGTCTCCTCGCTGCCTCTCGCACTCTCTCGTCGCTCCAACTTACCCTGTCTCCTCGCTCCCTCTGGCATTGTCTACTCGCACCCTCTCGCTCTGTCTCTTCGCACACTCAGGCACTGTCTAATTGCACCCTCTCGACTGTCTCATAGCTCCCGCTCGCACTGAATCCTCTCTCCGTCTCGCACTGTCACCACCATCCCTGTCGCTCTGTCTCCTCACTCCCTCTGGCACTGTCTAACTGCACCCTCTCGCACTGTCTCCTCGCTCCCTCTCGCACTGTCTCCTCTCTCCCTCTCGCACTGTCTCCTCGCTCCCTCTCACACTGTCTCCTCACTCCCTCTGGCACTGTCTAACTGCACCCTCTCGCACTGTGTACTAGCTCCCTCTGGCTTTGATTCCTCTCTCCCTCTCGCACTGTCTCCTCCCTCCCTCTCGCACTGTCTCTTAGCTCCCCCTGGCACTGTCTAATAGCAGCCTCTCGCACTGTCTCCTCACTCCCTCTCACACTGATTCGTCTCTCCCTCTCGCACTGTCTCCTCGCTCCCTCTCACTCTGTCTCCCTGCTCCCTCTGGCACTGTCTCCTCGCTCCCTCTCATACTGTCACCTCGCTCCCTCTGGCTCTTTCTACTCGCACCCTCTCGCACTGTCTCGGAGCTCAATCTCGCACTCTCTCCTCGCTCCCTCTCACACTGTCTCCTCTCTCCCTCTGGCATTGATTCCTCTCTCCCTCTCGCACTGTCTACTCCCTCCCTCTCGCACTGTCTCCTTGCTCCCTCTGGCACTGTCTAATTGCACCCTCTCGCACTGTGTACTAGCTCCCTCTCGCATTGATTCCTCTCTCCCTCTCGCACTGTCTCCTCCCTCCCTCTTGCACTGTCTCCTAGCTCCCTCTGGCTCTGTCTAATTGCACCCTCTCGCACTGTCTCCTAGCTCCCTCTCACACTGATTCGTCTCTCGCTCTCGCACTGTCTCCTCACTCCCTCTCGTACTGATTCCTCCCTCCCTCTCAATATGTCTCCTCGCTCCCTCTTTCACTGTCTCCTCCCTCACTGTCACACTGTCTCCTCACTCCCTCTCACACTGTCTCCTCGCACCACCTTTCTTTGTCTCATCGTTCCCTCTCGCACTGTTTCCTCGCTCCCTCTTGCAATTTCTCATCGCTCCCTCTAACACTGTCACCTTGCACCGTCTCACCATGTCTACTCGTTCCCTCTCGCATTTTCTCCTTGCTCCCTCTCGCAGTGTCTCCTCGCTCCCTCTTGCACTGTCTCATCGCTCCCTCTCGTCCTGTCTCCTTGCTCTCTCTCAAACTGTCTCCTCGCTCCCTCTCGCTCTGTCTCTTCACTCCCACTGGCTCTGTCTACTCGCACCCTCTTGCAATGTCTCCTCGGTCCATCACGCATTGATTCCTCTCTCCCTCTCGCACTGTCTCCTCGCTCCCTCTGGCACTGGCTCCTAGCATTCTCGCACTGTCTCCTCACTCTCACTCGCTCTGTCTCCTCATTCCCTCTCGCACTGATTCCTCTCTCCCTCTTGCACTGTCTCCTCGCTCCCTCTTGCTCTGATTCATCTCTCCCTATCACACTGTCTCCTCGCTCCCTCTTGCACTGTCTGCTTGCTCCCTCTCGCACTGTCTCCTCATTCCCTATCGCACAGTCTCCTAGCTCACTCTCGCGCTGACTCCTCTCTCCCTTTCGCACTGTCTCCTCGCTCCCTCTTCCTCTGTCTCCTCGCTCTGGCATTGTCTACTCGCACCCTCTCGCTCTGTCTCCTCATTCCCTCTCGCACTGTCTCCTCGGTCCCTCTCGCACTGTCACCTTGCTATCTCGCGCGCTGATTCCTCTCTCCCTCTGGCACTGTCTCCTCGCTCCCTCTTGCTCTGTCTCCTTGCTCCCTCTGGCATTGTCTCCTCACTCCCTCTCGCATGAATCTTCTCTCCATCTCGCACTGTCTTCACCCTCCCTCTCGCTCTGTCTCCTCGCTCCCTTTGGCACTGTCTACTTCCACCTTCTCACACTGTATCCTCGGTCCCTTTGGCACTGCCTAATTGCACCCTCTCGACTATCTCATAGCTCCCGCTCGCACTGAATCCTCTCTCCGTCTCGCACTGTCTCCACTCTCCCTCTTTCTCTGTCTCCTCGCTCCCCCGGCACTGTCTAATTGCACACACTCGACTGTCTGATAGCTCCCGCTCACACTGAATCCAATCTCCGTCTCGCACTGTCTCCATCCTCACTCTCGCTCTGTCTCCTCGCTCCCTCTCGCACTGTCTAATTGCACCCTCTCGCACTGTCTCCTCGCTCCCTCTCGCACTGTCTCGTCGCTCCATCTTGCTCTGTCTCCTCGCTCCCTCTGGCATTGTCTACTCGCACCCTCTTGCTCTGTCTCTTCGCAAACTCGGGCACTGTCTAATTGCACCCTCTCGACTTTCTCATAGCTCCCACTCGCACTGAATCCTCTCTCCGTCTCGCACTGTCTCCACCATCCCTGTCGCTCTGCCTCCTCGCTCCCTCTGGCACTGCCTAATTGCACCCTCTCGCACTGTCTCCTTGCTCCCTCTTGCACTGTCTCCTCGCTCCCTCTGGCACTGTCTAATTGCACCCGCTCGCACTGTGTACTAGCTCCCTCTGGCATCGATTCCTCTCTCCCTCTCGCACTGTCTCCTCCCTCCCTCTCGCACTGTCTCTTAGCTCCCCCGGCACTGTCTAATAGCAGCCTCTCGCACTGTCTCCTCGCTCCCTCTCACACTGATTCGTCTCTCCCTCTCGCACTGTCTCCTCGCTCCCTCTCACTCTGTCTCCTCGCTCCCTCTGGCACTGTCTCCTCGCTCCCTCTCATACTGTCTCCTCGCTCCCTCTGGCTCTGTCTACTGGCACCCTCTCTCACAGTCTCGGAGTTCAATCTCGCACTCTCTCCTCGCTCCCTCTCACACTGTCTCCTCTCTCCCTCTGGCATTGATTCCTCTCTCTCTCTCGCACTGTCTCCTCCCTCCCTCTCGCACTGTGTCCTCGCTCCCTCTGGCACTGTCTAATTGCACCCTCTCGCACTGTGTACTAGCTCCCTCTCGCATTGATTCCTCTCTCCCTCTCGCACTGTCTCCTCCCTCCCTCTTGCACTGTCTCCTAGCTCCCTCTGGCAAAGTCTAATTGCACCCTCTCGCACTGTCTCCTAGCTCCCTCTCACACTGATTCGTCTCTCGCTCTCGCACTGTCTCCTCGCTCCCTCTCGTACTGATTCCTCCCTCCCTCTCAATATGTCTCCTTGCTCCCTCTCGCAGTGTCTCCTCGCTCCCTCTTGCACTGTCTCATCGCTCCCTCTCGTCCTGTCTCCTTGCTCTCTCTCACACTGTCTACTCGCACCCTCTCGCTCCGTCTCCTCTCTCCCTCTGGCACTGTCTAATTGCACTCTGTCGACTGTCTCATAGTTCCCGCTCGCACTGAATCCTCTCTCCGTTTCTCACTGTCTCCTCGCTCCCTCTCGCACAGTCTCGTCGCTCCATCTTGCTCTGTCTCCTCGCTCCCTCTGGCATTGTCTACTCGCACCCGCTCGCTCTGTCTCCTCGCACACTCTGGCACTGTCTAATTGCACCCTCTCGCACTGTCTCCTCGCTCCCTCTTGCACTGTCTCATTGCTCCATCTTTCTCTGTCTCCTCGCTCCCTCTGGCATTTTCTACTCGCACCCTCTCGCTCTGTCTCTTCGCAAACTCGGGCACTGTCTAATTGCACCCTCTCGTCTTTCTCATAGCTCCCGCTCGCACTGAATCCTCTCACCATCTCGCACTGTCTTCACCCTCCCTGTCGCTCTGTCTCCTCGCTCCCTCTGGCACTGTCTAATGGCACCCTCTCGCACTTCTCCTCGCTCCCTCTGGCACTGTCTAATTGCACCCTCTCGCACTGTGAATTAGCTCCCTCTGGCATTGATTCCTCTCTCCCTCTCTCACTGTCTCCTCCCTCACTCTCGCACTGTCTCTTTGCTCCCTCTGGCACTGTCTAATTGCACCCTCTCACTCTTTCTCCTCGCTCCCTCTCACACTGATTCATCTCACCCTCTCGCAATGTCTCCTCTCTCCCTCTCGCACTGCCTCCTCGCTCCCTCTGGCACTGGCTCCTAGCATTCTCGCACTGTCTCCTCGCTCTCACTCGCTCTGTCTCCTCATTCCTTCTCGCACTGATTCCTCTCTCCCTCTTGCACTGTCTCCTCGCTCCCTCTTGCTCTGTCTCCTCGCTCCCTCTGGCATTGTCTACTCGCACCCTCTTGCTCTGTCTCCTCGGTCCCTCTGGCACTGTCTAATGGCACCCTCTCGCACTCTCTCTTCGCTCCCTCTCGCACTGTCTACTCGCTCCCTCTGGCACTGTCTAACTGCACCCTCTTGCACTGTGTACTAGCTCCCTCTGGCATTGATTCCTCTCTCCCTCTCGCACTGTCTCCTCACTCCCTCTCGCACTGTCTCTTTGCCCCCTCTGGCACTGTCTAATTGCACCCTCTCGCACTGTCTCCTCGCTCCCTCAAACATTGATTCGTCACTCCCTTTCACAATGTCTCCTCGCTTCCTCTCACTCTGTCTCCTCGCTCCCTCTGGCAATGTCTCCTCGCTCCCTCTCATACTGTCACCTCGCTCCCTCTGGCTCTGTCTACTTGCACCCTCTCGCACTGTCTCGGAGCTCAATCTCGCACTCTCTCCTCGCTCCCTCTCACACTGTCTCCTCTCTCCCTCTGGCATTGATTCCTCTCTCCCTCTCGCACTGTCTACTCCATCCCTCTCGCACTGTCTACTCCCTCCCTCTCGCACTGTCTCCTTGCTCCCTCTGGCACTGTCTAATTGCACCCTCTCGCACTGTGTACTAGCTCCCTCTCGCATTGATTCCTCTCTCCCTCTCGCACTGTCTCCTCCCTCCCTCATGCACTGTCTCCTAGCTCCCTCTGGCTCTGTCTAATTGCACCCTTTCGCACTGTCTCCTCGCTCCCTCTCACACTGATTCGTCTCTCGCTCTCGCACTGTCTCCTCACTCCCTCTCGTACTGATTCCTCCCTCCCTCTCAATATGTCTCCTCGCTCCCTCTTGCACTGTCTCCTCCCTCACTGTCACACTGTCTCCTCCCTCACTGTCACACTGTCTCCTCACTCCCTCTCACACTGTCTCCTCGCACCACCTTTCTTTGTCTCATCGTTCCCTCTCGCACTGTTTCCTCGCTCCCTCTTGCAATTTCTCATCGCTCCCTCTAACACTGTCACCTTGCACCGTCTCACCATGTCTACTCGTTCCCTCTCGCATTTTCTCCTTGCTCCCTCTCGCAGTGTCTCCTCGCTCCCTCTTGCACTGTCTCATCGCTCCCTCTCGTCCTGTCTCCTTGCTCTCTCTCACACTGTCTCCTCGCTCCCTCTCGCTCTGTCTCTTCGCTCCCACTGGCTCTGTCTACTCGCACCCTCTTGCAATGTCTCCTCGGTCCATCACGCATTGATTCCTCTCTCCCTCTCGCACTGTCTCCTCGCTCCCTCTGGCACTGGCTCCTAGCATTCTCGCACTGTCTCCTCACTCTCACTCGCTCTATCTCCTCATTCCCTCTCGCACTGATTCCTCTCTCCCTCTTGCACTGTCTCCTCGCTCCCTCTTGCTCTGATTCATCTCTCCCTATCACACTGTCTCCTCGCTCCCTCTTGCACTGTCTGCTTGCTCCCTCTCGCACTGTCTCCTCATTCCCTATCGCACAGTCTCCTAGCTCACTCTCGCGCTGACTCCTCTCTCCCTTTCGCACTGTCTCCTCGCTCCCTCTTCCTCTGTCTCCTCGCTCCCTCTGGCATTGTCTACTCGCACCCTCTTGCTCTGTCTCCTCATTCCCTCTCGCACTGTCTCCTCGGTCCCTCTCGCACTGTCACCTAGCTATCTCTCGTGCTGATTCCTCTCTCCCTCTGGCACTGTCTCCTCGCTCCCTCTTGCTCTGTCTCCTTGCTCCCTCTGGCATTGTCCCCTCACTCCCTCTCGCATGAATCTTCTCTCCGTCTCGCACTGTCTTCACCCTCCCTCTCGCTCTGTCTCCTCGCTCCCTTTGGCACTGTCTACTTCCACCTTCTCACACTGTATCCTCGGTCCCTTTGGCACTGCCTAATTGCACCCTCTCGACTGTCTCATAGCTCCCGCTCGCACTGAATCCTCTCTCTGTCTCGCACTGTCTCCACTCTCCCTCTTTCTCTGTCTCCTCGCTCCCCCGGCACTGTCTAATTGCACACACTCGACTGTCTGATAGCTCCCGCTCGCACTGAATCCAATCTCCGTCTCGCACTGTCTCCATCCTCACTCTCGCTCTGTCTCCTCGCTCCCTCTCGCACTGTCTAATTGCACCCTCTCGCACTGTCTCCTCGCTCCCTCTCGCACTGTCTCGTCGCTCCATCTTGCTCTGTCTCCTCGCTCCCTCTGGCATTGTCTACTCGCACCCTCTTGCTCTGTCTCTTCGCAAACTCGGGCACTGTCTAATTGCACCCTCTCGACTTTCTCATAGCTCCAACTCGCACTGAATCCTCTCTCCGTCTCGCACTGTCTCAACCATCCCTGTCGCTCTGCCTCCTCGCTCCCTCTGGCACTGCCTAATTGCACCCTCTCGCACTGTCTCCTTGCTCCCTCTTGCACTGTCTCCTCGCTCCCTCTGGCACTGTCTAATTGCACCCGCTCGCACTGTGTACTAGCTCCCTCTGGCATTGATTCCTCTCTCCCTCTCGCACTGTCTCCTCCCTCCCTCTCGCACTGTCTCTTAGCTCCCCCTGGCACTGTCTAATAGCAGCCTCTCGCACTGTCTCCTCGCTCCCTCTCACACTGATTCGTCTCTCCCTCTCGCACTGTCTCCTCGCTCCCTCTCACTCTTTCTCCTCGCTCCCTCTGGCACTGTCTCCTCACACCCTCTCATACTGTCTCCTGGCTCCCTCTGGCTCTGTCTTCTGGCACCCTCTCTCACAGTCTCGGAGTTCAATCTCGCACTCTCTCCTCGCTCCCTCTCACACTATCTCCTCTCTCCCTCTGGCATTGATTCCTCTCTCTCTCGCACTGTCTCCTCCCTCCCTCTCGCACTGTGTCCTCGCTCCCTCTGGCACTGTCTAATTGCACCCTCTCGCACTGTGTACTAGCTCCCTCTCGCATTGATTCCTCTCTCCCTCTCGCACTGTCTCCTCCCTCCCTCTTGCACTGTCTCCTAGCTCCCTCTGGCACTGTCTAATTGCACCCTCTCGCACTGTCTCCTAGCTCCCTCTCACACTGATTCGTCTCTCGCTCTCGCACTGTCTCCTCGCTCCCTCTTGTACTGATTCCTCCCTCCCTCTCAATATGTCTCCTCGCTCCCTCTTGCACTGTCTCCTCCCTCACTGTCGCACTGTCTCCTCGCTCCCTCTTGCACTGTCTCATCGCTCCCTCTCGTCCTGTCTCCTTGCCTCTCTCACACTGTCTACTCGCACCCTCTCGCTCTGTCTCCTCGCTCCCTCTGGCACTGTCTAATTGCACTCTCTCGACTGTCTCATAGTTCCCGCTCGCACTGAATCCTCTCTCCGTTTCTCACTGTCTCCTCGCTCCCTCTCGCACAGTCTCGTCGCTCCATCTTGCTCTGTCTCCTCGTTCCCTCTGGCACTGTCTAATTGCACTCTCTCGATTGTCTCATAGTTCCCGCTCGCACTGAATCCTCTCTCCGTTTCTCACTGTCTCCACCCTCCCTCTCGCACTGTCTCCTCACTCCCTCTCGCACTGTCTCGTCGCTCCATCTTGCTATGTCTCCTCGCTCCCTCTGGCATTGTCTACCCGCACCCTCTCGCTCTGTCACCTCGCACCTTCTGGCACTGTCTAATTGCACACTCTCGAATGTCTCATAGCTCCCGCTCGCACTGAATCCTCTCTCGGTCTCGCACTGTCTCCACCCTCCCTCTCGCTCTGTCTCCTCGCTCTCTCTCACACTGTCTAATTGCACCATCTCGCACTGTCTCCTCGCTGCCTCTCGCACTCTCTCGTCGCTCCAACTTACCCTGTCTCCTCGCTCCCTCTGGCATTGTCTACTCGCACCCTCTCGCTCTGTCTCTTCGCACACTCAGGCACTGTCTAATTGCACCCTCTCGACTGTCTCATAGCTCCCGCTCGCACTGAATCCTCTCTCCGTCTCGCACTGTCACCACCATCCCTGTCGCTCTGTCTCCTCACTCCCTCTGCCACTGTCTAACTGCACCCTCTCGCACTGTCTCCTCGCTCCCTCTCGCACTGTCTCCTCTCTCCCTCTCGCACTGTCTCCTCGCTCCCTCTCACACTGTCTCCTCACTCCCTCTGGCACTGTCTAACTGCACCCTCTCGCACTGTGTACTAGCTCCCTCTGGCTTTGATTCCTCTCTCCCTCTCGCACTGTCTCCTCCCTCCCTCTCGCACTGTCTCTTAGCTCCCCCTGGCACTGTCTAATAGCAGCCTCTCGCACTGTCTCCTCACTCCCTCTCACACTGATTCGTCTCTCCCTCTCGCACTGTCTCCTCGCTCCCTCTCACTCTGTCTCCCTGCTCCCTCTGGCACTGTCTCCTCGCTCCCTCTCATACTGTCACCTCGCTCCCTCTGGCTCTTTCTACTCGCACCCTCTCGCACTGTCTCGGAGCTCAATCTCGCACTCTCTCCTCGCTCCCTCTCACACTGTCTCCTCTCTCCCTCTGGCATTGATTCCTCTCTCCCTCTCGCACTGTCTACTCCCTCCCTCTCGCACTGTCTCCTTGCTCCCTCTGGCACTGTCTAATTGCACCCTCTCGCACTGTGTACTAGCTCCCTCTCGCATTGATTCCTCTCTCCCTCTCGCACTGTCTCCTCCCTCCCTCTTGCACTGTCTCCTAGCTCCCTCTGGCTCTGTCTAATTGCACCCTCTCGCACTGTCTCCTAGCTCCCTCTCACACTGATTCGTCTCTCGCTCTCGCACTGTCTCCTCACTCCCTCTCGTACTGATTCCTCCCTCCCTCTCAATGTGTCTCCTCGCTCCCTCTTTCACTGTCTCCTCCCTCACTGTCACACTGTCTCCTCACTCCCTCTCACACTGTCTCCTCGCACCACCTTTCTTTGTCTCATCGTTCCCTCTCGCACTGTTTCCTCGCTCCCTCTTGCAATTTCTCATCGCTCCCTCTAACACTGTCACCTTGCACCGTCTCACCATGTCTACTCGTTCCCTCTCGCATTTTCTCCTTGCTCCCTCTCGCAGTGTCTCCTCGCTCCCTCTTGCACTGTCTCATCGCTCCCTCTCGTCCTGTCTCCTTGCTCTCTCTCAAACTGTCTCCTCGCTCCCTCTCGCTCTGTCTCTTCACTCCCACTGGCTCTGTCTACTCGCACCCTCTTGCAATGTCTCCTCGGTCCATCACGCATTGATTCCTCTCTCCCTCTCGCACTGTCTCCTCGCTCCCTCTGGCACTGGCTCCTAGCATTCTCGCACTGTCTCCTCACTCTCACTCGCTCTGTCTCCTCATTCCCTCTCGCACTGATTCCTCTCTCCCTCTTGCACTGTCTCCTCGCTCCCTCTTGCTCTGATTCATCTCTCCCTATCACACTGTCTCCTCGCTCCCTCTTGCACTGTCTGCTTGCTCCCTCTCGCACTGTCTCCTCATTCCCTATCGCACAGTCTCCTAGCTCACTCTCGCGCTGACTCCTCTCTCCCTTTCGCACTGTCTCCTCGCTCCCTCTTCCTCTGTCTCCTCGCTCTGGCATTGTCTACTCGCACCCTCTCGCTCTGTCTCCTCATTCCCTCTCGCACTGTCTCCTCGGTCCCTCTCGCACTGTCACCTTGCTATCTCGCGCGCTGATTCCTCTCTCCCTCTGGCACTGTCTCCTCGCTCCCTCTTGCTCTGTCTCCTTGCTCCCTCTGGCATTGTCTCCTCACTCCCTCTCGCATGAATCTTCTCTCCATCTCGCACTGTCTTCACCCTCCCTCTCGCTCTGTCTCCTCGCTCCCTTTGGCACTGTCTACTTCCACCTTCTCACACTGTATCCTCGGTCCCTTTGGCACTGCCTAATTGCACCCTCTCGACTATCTCATAGCTCCCGCTCGCACTGAATCCTCTCTCCGTCTCGCACTGTCTCCACTCTCCCTCTTTCTCTGTCTCCTCGCTCCCCCGGCACTGTCTAATTGCACACACTCGACTGTCTGATAGCTCCCGCTCACACTGAATCCAATCTCCGTCTCGCACTGTCTCCATCCTCACTCTCGCTCTGTCTCCTCGCTCCCTCTCGCACTGTCTAATTGCACCCTCTCGCACTGTCTCCTCGCTCCCTCTCGCACTGTCTCGTCGCTCCATCTTGCTCTGTCTCCTCGCTCCCTCTGGCATTGTCTACTCGCACCCTCTTGCTCTGTCTCTTCGCAAACTCGGGCACTGTCTAATTGCACCCTCTCGACTTTCTCATAGCTCCCACTCGCACTGAATCCTCTCTCCGTCTCGCACTGTCTCCACCATCCCTGTCGCTCTGCCTCCTCGCTCCCTCTGGCACTGCCTAATTGCACCCTCTCGCACTGTCTCCTTGCTCCCTCTTGCACTGTCTCCTCGCTCCCTCTGGCACTGTCTAATTGCACCCGCTCGCACTGTGTACTAGCTCCCTCTGGCATCGATTCCTCTCTCCCTCTCGCACTGTCTCCTCCCTCCCTCTCGCACTGTCTCTTAGCTCCCCCGGCACTGTCTAATAGCAGCCTCTCGCACTGTCTCCTCACTCCCTCTCACACTGATTCGTCTCTCCCTCTCGCACTGTCTCCTCGCTCCCTCTCACTCTGTCTCCTCGCTCCCTCTGGCACTGTCTCCTCGCTCCCTCTCATACTGTCTCCTCGCTCCCTCTGGCTCTGTCTACTGGCACCCTCTCTCACAGTCTCGGAGTTCAATCTCGCACTCTCTCCTCGCTCCCTCTCACACTGTCTCCTCTCTCCCTCTGGCATTGATTCCTCTCTCTCTCTCGCACTGTCTCCTCCCTCCCTCTCGCACTGTGTCCTCGCTCCCTCTGGCACTGTCTAATTGCACCCTCTCGCACTGTGTACTAGCTCCCTCTCGCATTGATTCCTCTCTCCCTCTCGCACTGCCTCCTCGCTCCCTCTGGCACTGGCTCCTAGCATTCTCGCACTGTCTCCTCGCTCCCTCTCGCACTGTCTGCTCGTTTGCTCTCGCACTGATTCCTCGCTCCCTCTTGCACTGTCTCCTCGCTCCCTCTTGCTCTGTCTCATTGCTCCCTCTCGCACTGTCTCCTCGCACCCTCTTGCTCTGTCTCCTCGCTCACTCTCGCACTGTATTCTCGCTCCCTCTCACACTCTCTCTTCACTCCCTCTCGCACTGTCTACTCGCTCCCTCTGGCACTGTCTAACTGCACCCTCTTGCACTGTGTACTAGCTCCCTCTGGCATTGATTCCTCTCTCCCTCTCGCACTGTCTCCTCACTCCCTCTCGCACTGTCTCGTAGCCCCCTCTGGCACTGTCTAATTGCACCCTCTCGCACTGACTCCTCGCTCCCTCAAACATTGATTCGTCACTCCCTTTCGCAATGTCTCCTCGCTCCCTCTCACTCTGTCTCCTCGCTCCCTCTGGCAATGTCTCCTCGCTCCCTCTCATACTGTCACCTCGCTCCCTCTGGCTCTGTCTACTCGCACACTCTCGCACTGTCTCGGAGATCAATCTCGCACTCTCTCCTCGCTCCCTCTCACACTGTCTCCTCTCTCCCTCTGGCAATGATTCCTCTCTCCCTCTGGCACTGTCTCCTCCCTCCCTCTCGCACTGTTTCCTCGCTCCCTCTGGCACTGTCTAATTGCACCCTCTCACACTGTGTACTAGCGTCCTCTCGCCTTGATTCCTCTCTCCCTCTCGCACTGTCTCCTAGCTCGCTCTGGCAATGTCTAATTGCACCCTCTCGCACTGTCTCCTCACTCCCTCTCGTACTGATTCCTCCCTCCCTCTCTGTATGTCTCCTCGCTCCCTCTTGCACTGTTTCTTCCCTCACTGTCGCACTGCCTCCTCACTCCCTCTCACACTGTCTCCTCGCACCTCCTCGCTCCCTCTTGCAATGTCTCATCGCTCCCTTTAACACTGTCACCTTGCACCGTCTCACACTGTCTACTCGTTCCCTCTCGCATTTTCTCCATGCTCCCTCTCGCAGTGTCTCCTTGTTCCCTCTTGCACTGTCTCATCGCTCCCTCTCGTCCTGTCTCCTTGCTCTCTCTCACACTGTCTCCTCGCTCCCTCTAGCTCTGTCTCTTCGCTCCCACTGGCTCTGTCTACTCGCACCCTCTTGCAATGTCTCCTCGGTCCATCACGCATTGATTCCTCTCTCCCTCTCGCACTGTCTCCTCGCTCCCTCTCGCACTGGCTCCTAGCATTCTCGCACTGTCTCCTCGCTCCCCCTGGCACTGTCTAATTGCACCCTCTCGCACTGTGTACTAGCTCCCTCTGGCATTGAATCCTCTTTCCCTCTCGCACTTTTTCTTCCCTCCCTCTCGCACTGTCTCTTAGCTCCCTCTGGCACTGTCTAATTGCACCCTCTCGCACTGTCTCCTCGCTCCCTCTCACTCTGTCTCCTCACTCCCTCTGGCATTGTCTCCTCGCTCCCTCTCATACTGTCTCGGATCTCAGTCTCGCACTCTCTCCTCGCTCCCTCTCACACTGTCTCCTCTCTCCCTCTGGCATTGATTCCTCTCTCCCTCTCGTACTGTCTCCTCGCTCCCTTTGGCACTGTCTCCTCGCTCCCTCTGGCACAGTCTAATTGCACCCTCTCGCACTGTGTACTAGCTCCCTCTCGCATTGATTCCTCTCTTCTTCTCGCACTGTCTCCTCCCTCCCTCTCGCACTGTCTCCTAGCTCCCTCTGGCACTGTCTAATTGCACCCTCTCACACTGTCTCCTCGCTCCCTCTCGTACTGCTTCCTCTCTCCCTATCGCACTGTCTCCTCGCTCCCTCTCACACTGTCTCCTTGCTCCCTCTCGCACTGTCTCCTTGTTTCCTCTCGCGCTGACTCCTCTCACCCTCTCGCACTGTCTCCTCGCTCCCTCTTGCTCTGTCTCCTCGCTCCCTCTGGCACTGTCTAATTGCACCCTCTCGCACTGTCTCCTCGCTCCCTCCTGCTCTGTCTAATTGTACTCTCTCGACTGTCTCATCGTTCTGGCTCGCACTGAATCCTCTCCGTTTCTCACTGTCTCCACCCTCCCTCTCGCACTGTCTCCTCGCTCCCTCTCGCACTCCCTCGTCGGTCCATCTTGCTCTTTCTCCTCGCCCCTCTGGCACTGTCTAATTGCACACTCTAGGCTGTCTCATAGCTCCCGCTCGCACTGAATCCTCTCTCCGTCTCGCACTGTCTCCACCCTCCCTCTCACTCTGTCTCCTCGCTCTCTCTCGCACTGTCTAATTGCACCCTCTCGCACTGTCTCCTCAGTCCCTCTCGCATTGTCTCGTCGCTCCATCTTGCTCTGTCTCCTCGTCCCCTCTGGCATTGTCTACTCGCACCCTCTCGCTCTGTCTCTTCGCAAACTTGGGCACTGTCTAATTGCACCCTCTCGACTGTCTCATAGCTCTCGCTCGCACTGAATCCTCTCTCCGTCTCTCACTGTCTCCCCCATCCCTGTCGCTTTGTCTCCTCGCTCCCTCTCGCACTGTCTAATTGCACCCTCTTGCACTATCTCCTCGCTCCCCCTCGCAAAGTCTCCTCGATCCCTCTGGCACTGTCTAATTGCACCCTCTCGCACTGTGTACTAGCTCCTACTGGCATTGATTCCTCTCTCCCTCTCACACTGTCCCCTCCCTCCCTCTCGCACTGTCTCCTCGCTCCCTCTGGCACTTGCTCCTAGCATTCTCGCTCTGTCTCCTCGCTCTCACTCGTTCTGTCTCCTCATTCCCTCTCACAATGATTCCTCTCTTCCGCTTGCACTGTCTCCTCGCGCCCTCTTGCTCTGTCTCTTCGCTCCCTCTGGCACTCTCTATTTGCACCCTCTCGCACTTTCTCCTCGTTCCCTCTCGCACTGTCTCGTCGCTCCATCTTGCTCTGTCTCCTCGCTACCTCTGGCATTGTCTACTCGCACCCTCTCGCTCTGTCTCTTTGCAAACTCGGGCACTGTCTAATTGCACCCTCTCGACTTTCTCATAGCTCCCTCTCGCACTGAATCCTCTCTCCGTCTCGCACTGTCTCCACCAGCCCTTTCGCTCTGTCTCCTCGCTCCCTCTGGCACTCTCTAATTGCACCCTCTCTCACTGTGTACTGGCTCCATCTGGCATTGATTCCTCTCTCCCTCTGGCACTGTCTCCACCCTCCCTCTCGCTCTGTCTTCTCGCTCCCTCAGGCACTGTCTAATTGCACCCTCTCACACTGTCTCCTCGCTCCATTTGTCAATGTCTAATTGCACTCTCTCGACTGTCTCAAAGCTCCCGCTCGCACTGAATCCTCTCTCTGTCTCGCACTGTCTCCACCCTCCCTCTTGCTCTGTCTCCTCGCTCCCTCTGGCTCTGTCTAATTGCACCCTCTCGCACTGTGTACTAGATCCCTCTCGCATTGATTCCTTTCTCCCTCTCGCACTGTCTCCTCCCTCCCTCTCGCACTGTCTCATAGCTCCCTCTGGCACTGTCGAATTGCACCCTCTCGCACTGTCTCCTAGCTCCCTCACACACTGATTCGTCTCTCCCTCTAGCACTGTCTCCTCGCTCCCTCTTGCACTGTCTACTCCCTCACTGTCGTGCTGTCTCCTCGCTCCCTCTCACACTGTCTCCTCACACCACCTTTCTCTGTCTCATCGCTCCCTCTCACACTGTTTCCTCGCTCCCTCTTGCAATGTCTCATCGCTCCCTCTAACACTCTCACCTTGCACCGTCTCACCATGTCTACTCGTTCAATCTCGCATTTTCTCCTTGCTCCCTCTCGCAGTGTCTCCTCGCTCCCTCTCATCCTGTCTCCTTGCTCTGTCTCACACTGTCTCCTCGCTCCCTCTCGCTCTGTCTCTTCACTCCCACTGGCTCTGTCTACTCGCACCCTCTTGCAATATCTCCTCGGTCTATCACGCATTGATTCCTCTCTCCCTCTCGCACTGTCTCCTCGCTCCATCTCACACTGGCTCCTAGCATTCTCGCACTGTCTCCTCGCTCTCACTCGCTCTGTCTCCTCATTCCCTCTAGCACTGATTCCTCTCTTCCCTTTGCACTGTCTCCTTACTCCCTCTTGCTCTGTCTCCTCGCTCCCTCTGGCATGGTCTACTCGCACCCTCTCGCTCTGTCTCCTCGCTCCCTCTGGCACTGTCTATTTGCACCCTCTCACACTGTCTCCTCGCTCCATCTCGCACTGTATCGTCGCTCCATCTTGCTCTGTCTCTTCGCTACCTCTGGCATTGTCTACTCGCACCCTCTCGCTCTGTCTCTTTGCAAACTCGGGCACTGTCTAATTGCACCCTCTCGACTTTCTCATAGCTCCCTCTCGCACTGAATCCTCTCTCCGTCTCGCACTGTCTCCACCAGCCCTGTCGCTCTGTCTCCTCGCTCCCTCTGGCACTCTCTAATTGCACCCTCTCTCACTGTGTACTGGCTCCCTCTGGCATTGATTCTACTCTCCCTCTGGCACTGTCTCCACCCTCCCTCTCGTTCTGTCTTCTCGCTCCCTCAGGCACTGTCTCATTGCACCCTCTCACACTGTCTCCTCGCTCCCTTTGTCAAAGTCTAATTGCACTCTCTCGACTGTCTCAAAGCTCCCGCTCGCACTGAATCCTCTCTCCGTCTCGCACTGTCTCCACCCTCCCTCTTGCTCTGTCTCCTCGCTCCCTCTGGCACTGTCTAATTGCACCCTCTCGCACTGTCTCCTCGCTCCCTCTTGCTCTGTCTCCTCGCTCCCTCTGGCATTGTTTACTCGCACCCTCTCGCTCTGTCTCCTCCCTCCCTCTCGCACTGTCTAATTGTACTCTGTCGACTCTCATAGTTCCCGCTCGCACTGAATCCTCCCTCCGTTTTTCACTGTCTCCAGCCTTCCTCTCGCACTCTCTCCACCCTCCCTCTCGCTCTGTCTTCTCGCTCCCTCAGGCACCGTCTAATTGCACCTTCTCACACTGTCTCCTCGCTCCTTTTGGCAATGTCTAATTGCACTCTCTCGACTGTCTCATAGCTCCCGCTCGCACTGAATCCTCTCTCCGTCTCGCACTGTCTCCACCCTCCCTCTTGCTCTGTCTCCTCGCTCCCTCTGGCACTGTCTAATTGCACCCTCTCACACTGTCTCGTCGCTCCATCTTGCTCTGTCTCCTTGCTCCCTCTGGCATTGTCTACTCGTACCCTCTCGCTCTGTATCTTCGCAAACTCGGGCACTGTCTTATTGCACCCTCTCGACTTTCTCATAGCTCCCGCTCGCACTGAATCCTCTCTCCGTCTCGCACTGTCTCCACCATCCCTGTCGCTCTGTCTCCTCGCTCCCTCTGGCACTGTCTAATTGCACCCTCTCGCACTGTCTCCTCGTTCCGTCTCGCACTGTTTCCTCACTTATCTGGCACTGTCTAATTGCACCCTCTCGCAATGTGTACTAGCTCCCTCTGGCATTGAATCCTCTCTCCCTCTCGCACTGTCTCCTCCCTCCCTCTTGCACTGTTTCTTAGCTCCCTCTGGCACTGTCTAATTGCACCCTCTCGCACTGTCACCTCTCTCCCTCTAACACTGATTCCTCGCTCCCTCTCACTCTGTCTCCTCGCTCCCTCTGGCTCTGTCTACCCGCACCCTCTCGCACTGTCTCGGAGCTCAATCTCGCACTCTCTCCTCGCTCCCTCTCACACTGTCTCCTCTCTCCCTCTGGCATTGATTCCTCTCTCCCTCTCGTACTGACTCCTCCCTCCCTCTCGCACTGTCTCCTCGCTCCCTCTGGCACTGTCTAATTGCACCCTCTCGCACTGTGTACTAGCTCCCTCTCACATTGATTCTTCTCTCCCTCTCGCACTGTCTCGTCCCTCCCTCTCTCACTGTCTCCTAGCTCCCTCTGGCACTGTCTAATTGCACCCTCTCACACTGTCTCCTAGCTCCCTCTCACATTGATTCGTCTCTCCCTCTCGCACTGTCTCCTCGCTCCACCTCGTACTGATTCCTCCCTCCCTCTCAATATGTCTCCTCGCTCCCTCTTGCACTGTCTCCTCCCTCACTGTTGCACTGTCTCCTCACTCCCTCTCACACTGTCTCCTCGCACCAACTTTCTCTGTCTCATCGCTCCCTCTCGCACTGTTTCCTCGCTCCCTCTTGCAATGTCTCATCGCTCCCTCTAACACTGTCACCTTGCACCGTCTCACACTGTCTATTCGTTCCCTCTCGCATTTTCTCCTTGCTCCCTCTCTCACTGTCTCCTCACTCCCTCTTGCACTGTCTCATCGCTCCCTCTCGTCCTGTCTCCTTGCTCTCTCTCACACTGTCTCTTCGCTCCCTCTCGCTCTGTCTCTTCGCTCCCACTGGCTCTGTCTACTCGCACCCTCTTGCATTTCTCCTCGCTCCCTCTCACACTGGCTCCTAGCATTCTCGCACTGTCTCCTCGGTCTCACTCGCTCTGTCTCCTCATTCCCTCTTGCACTGATTTCTCTCTCCCTCTTGCACTGTCTCCTCGCTCCCTCTCACTCTGTCTCCTCGCTCCCTCTCACTCTGTCTCCTCGCTCCCTCTCACTCTGTCTCCTCGCTCCCTCTGGCACTGTCTCCTCGCACCCTCTTGGACTGTCTCCTAGCTCCCTCTTGCAGTCTCTCCTCACTCCCTCTCGCACTGTCTCCTTGCTCCCTCTCGCACTGTCTCCTCGTTCCCTATCGCACAGTCTCCTAGCTCACTCTCGCGCTGACTCCTCTCTTGCTCTCGCACTGTCTCCTCGCTCCCTCTTCCTCTGTCTCCTCGCTCCCTCTGGCATTGTCTAGTCGCACCCTCTCGCTCAGTCACCTCATTCCTTCTCGCACTGTCTCCTCGGTCCCTCTCGCAATGTCACCTTGCTATCTCTCGCGCTGATTCCTCTGTCCCTCTCGCACTGTCTCCTCGCTCCCTCTTGCTCTGTCTCCTTGCTCCTTCTGGCATTGTAACCTCGCTCCCTCTCACATGAATCCTTACTCCATCTCGCACTGTCTCCACCCTCCCACTCGCTCTGTCTCCTCGCTCCCATTGGCACTGTCTAATTGCACCCTCTCACACTGTCTCCTCGCTCCCTTTGGCACTGTCTAATTGCACCCTCTCGACTGTCTCATAGCTCCCGCTCGCACTGAATCCTCTCTCCATCTCACACTGTCTCCACACCCCCTCTCGCTCTTTCTCCTCGCTCCCTCTGGCACTGTCTAATTGCACCCTCTCGCACTGTGTACTAGCTCCCTCTCGCATTGTTTTCTCTCTCCCTCTGGCATTGTCTCCTCCCTCCCTCTCGCACTGTCTCCTAGCTCCCTCTGGCACTGTCTAATTGCACCCTCTCGCACTGTCTCTTAGCTCCCTCTCGCACTGATTTCTCTCACCCTCTCGCACTGTCTCCTCGCTCCCTTTCGCACTCTCTCCTCCCTCCCTCTGGCACTGTCTACTCGCACCCTCTCGCACTGTTTCCTGGCTCCCTCTCGCACTGATTCCTCTCTGCCTCTCGCACTGTCTCTTCGCTCACTCTCACTTTGTCTCCCTGCTCCCTCTCGCAATGTCTCAGAGCTCAATCTCGCACTCTCTCCTCACTCCCTCTCTCACTGTCTCCTCTCTCCCTCTGGCATTGATTCCTCTCTCCCTCTCGAACTGTCTTCTCCCTCTCTCTCGCACTGTCTCCTCGCTCCCTCTGGCACTGTGTAATTGCACCCTCTCGCACTGTGTACTAGCTCCCTCTCGCATTGATTCCTCTCTCCCTCTCGCACTGTCTCCTCCCTCCCTCTGGCATTGTCTACTCGCACCCTCTCGCACTGTTTCCTTGCTCCCTCTCGCACTGATTCCTCTCTGCCTCTCGCACTGTCTCTTCGCTCGCTCTCACTTTGTCTCCCTGCTCCCTCTCGCAATGTCTCAGAGCTCAATCTCGCACTCTCTCCTCACTCCATCTCTCACTGTCTCCTCTCTCCCTCTGGCATTGATTCCTCTCTCCCTCTCGAACTGTCTCCTCCCTCTCTCTCGCACTGTCTCCTCGCTCCCTCTGGCACTGTGTAATTGCACCCTCTCGCACTGTCTCCTCCCTCCCTCTGGCATTGTCTACTCGCACCCTCTCGATCTGTCTCCTCGCACCCTCTGGCACTGTCTAATTGCACCCTCTCGACTGTCTCATAGCTCCCGCTCACAATTAATCCTCTCTCCATCTAGTACTGTCTCCACCCTCCCTCTCGCTCTGTCTCCTCGCTCTCTCTCGCACTGTCTAATTGCACCCTCTCACACTGTCTCCTCGCACCCTCTTGCACTTCTCGTCGCTCCATCTTGCTCTGTCTCTTCGCCCCCTCTGGCATTGTCTACTCGCACCCTCTCGATCTGTCTCCTCGCACCCTCTGGCACTGTGTAATTGCACCCTCTCGAATGTCTCATAGCTTCCGCTCACACTGAATCCGCTCTCCTTCTCGCACTGTCTCCACCCACCCTCTCGCTCTGTCTCCTCACTCCCTCTGGCACTGTATAATTGCACCCTCTCGCACTGTGTAATAGCTCCCTCTCGCATTGCTTCCTCTCTCCCTCTCGCACTGTCTCCTCCCTCCCTCTGGCATTGTCTACTCGCACCCTCTTGCTCTGTCTCCTCGCACCCTCTGGCACTGTCTAATTGCACCCTCTCGCACTGTCTCTTAGCTCCCTCTCGCACTGATTTCTCTCACCCTCTCGCACTGTCTCCTCGCTCCCTTTCGCACTCTCTCCTCCCTCCCTCTGGCACTGTCTACTCGCACCCTCTCGCACTGTTTCCTGGCTCCCTCTCGCACTGATTCCTCTCTGCCTCTCGCACTGTCTCTTCGCTCACTCTCACTTTGTCTCCCTGCTCCCTCTCGCAATGTCTCAGAGCTCAATCTCGCACTCTCTCCTCACTCCCTCTCTCACTGTCTCCTCTCTCCCTCTGGCATTGATTCCTCTCTCCCTCTCGAACTGTCTTCTCCCTCTCTCTCGCACTGTCTCCTCGCTCCCTCTGGCACTGTGTAATTGCACCCTCTCGCACTGTGTACTAGCTCCCTCTCGCATTGATTCCTCTCTCCCTCTCGCACTGTCTCCTCCCTCCCTCTGGCATTGTCTACTCGCACCCTCTCGCACTGTTTCCTTGCTCCCTCTCGCACTGATTCCTCTCTGCCTCTCGCACTGTCTCTTCGCTCGCTCTCACTTTGTCTCCCTGCTCCCTCTCGCAATGTCTCAGAGCTCAATCTCGCACTCTCTCCTCACTCCATCTCTCACTGTCTCCTCTCTCCCTCTGGCATTGATTCCTCTCTCCCTCTCGAACTGTCTCCTCCCTCTCTCTCGCACTGTCTCCTCGCTCCCTCTGGCACTGTGTAATTGCACCCTCTCGCACTGTCTCCTCCCTCCCTCTGGCATTGTCTACTCGCACCCTCTCGATCTGTCTCCTCGCACCCTCTGGCACTGTCTAATTGCACCCTCTCGACTGTCTCATAGCTCCCGCTCACAATTAATCCTCTCTCCATCTAGTACTGTCTCCACCCTCCCTCTCGCTCTGTCTCCTCGCTCTCTCTCGCACTGTCTAATTGCACCCTCTCACACTGTCTCCTCGCACCCTCTTGCACTTCTCGTCGCTCCATCTTGCTCTGTCTCTTCGCCCCCTCTGGCATTGTCTACTCGCACCCTCTTGCTCTGTCTCCTCGCACCCTCTGGCACTGTCTAATTGCACCCTCTCAACTGTCTCATAGCTGCCGCTCGCACTGAATCCTCTCTACGTCTCGTACTGTCTCAACCCTCCCTCTCGCTCTGTCTCCTCGTTCTCTCTCGCACTGTCTAATTGCACCCTCTCACACCGTGTACTAGCTCCCTCTCGCATTGATTCCTCTCTCCCTCTCGCACTGTCTCCTAGCTCCCTCTGGCACTGTCTCCTCGCTCCCTCTCGTCCTGTCTCCTTGCTCTCTCTCGCACTGTCTAATTGCACCCCCTCGCACTGTCTACTCGTTCCCTCTCGCACGGTCTCGTCTCTCCATCTTGCTCTGTCTCCTCGCCCCCTCTGGCATTGTCTACTTTCACCCTCTTGATCTGTCTCCTCGCACCCTCTGGCACTGTGCAATTGCACCGTCTCGACTGTCTCATAGCTCCCGCTCGCACTGAATCCTCTCTCCTTATCGCACTGTCTCCACCCACCCTCTCGCTCTGTCTCCTCACTCCCTCTGGCAATGTCTTGTTGCACTCTCCCGCACAGTCTCCTAGCTCCTTGTCACACTGATTCGTCTCTCCCTCTCACACTGTCTCCTCGCTCCCTCTCTCTCTGTCTCCTCGCTTCCTCTGGCACTGTCTACTCGCACCCTCTGGGGCTGTCTCCTAGCTCCCTCTTGCACTCTCTCCTCACTCCTTCTGGCACTGTCTCCTCGCACCCTCTCACGCTGTCTCATTGCTCCCTCTCGCACTCTCTCCTCGCTCCCTCTGGCACTGTCTACTCCCACCCTCTCGCACTGTCTCCTTGCTCCCTCTCAATCTCTCTCCTCGCTCCCTCTTGCTCTGTCTCCTCATTCCCTCTCTCTCTGTCTCCTTATTCCCTCTCGCACTGATTCATCTCTCCCTCTCGCACTGTCTCCTCGCTCGCTCTCACTCTGTCTCCCCGCTCCCTCTCGCACTGTCTCCTCTCCCCCTCTGGCATTGATACCTCTCTCCCTCTCGCACTGTCTCCTCCCTCCCTCTCGCACTGTCTCCTCGCTCCCTCTGGCACTGTCTAATTGCACCCTCTCGCACTGTGTACTAGCTCCCTCTCGCATTGATTCCTCTCTCCCTCTAGCACTGTCTCCTCCCTCCATCTGGCATTGTCTACTCGCACCCTCTCACTCTGTCTCCTCGCTTCCTCTCAGTCTGTCTCCTCGCACCCTCTGGCACTGTCTCCTCGCTCCCTCTCATACTGTCACCTTGCTCCCTCTGGCTCTGTCTACTCGCACCCTTTCGCACTGTCTCAGAGCTCAATCTCGCACTCTCTCCTCGCTCCCTCTCAACCTGTCTCCTCTCCCCCTTTGGCATTGATTCCTCTCTCCCTCTCGCACTGACTCCTCCTCCCGCTCGCACTGATTTTTCTCACCCTCTCGCACCATCTCCTCACTCCCTCTCTCATTCTCTCCTCGCTCCCTCTGGCACTGTCTACTCGCACCCTCTCGCACTGTCTCCTTGCTCCCTCTCAAACTCTCTCCTCGCTCCCTCTCGCTCTGTCTCCTCATTCCCTCTCTCTCTGTCTCCTTAATCCCTCTCGCACTGATTCCTCTCTCCCTCTCGCACTGTGTCCTCCCTCCCTCTGACATTGTCTACTCGCACCCTCTCGCTCTGTCTCCTCGCACCCTCTGGCACTGTCTAATTGCGCCCTCTCGACTGTCTCATAGCTCCCGCTCGCACTGAATCCTCTCTCCGTCTCGCACTGTTTCCACACTCCCTCTCGCTCTGTCTCCTTGCTCCCTCTTGCATTGTCTAATTGCACCCTCTCGCACTGTGTACTAGCTCCCTCTCGCATTGATTCCTCTCACCCTCTCCCACTGTCTCCTCCCTCCCTCTGGCATTGTCTACTCGCACCCTCTCGCTCTGTCTCCTCGCACCCTCTGGCACTGTCTATTTGCACCCTCTCGACTGTCTCATAGCTCCCGCTTTGTCTGAATCCTCTCTTCGTCTCGCAATGTCTCCACCCTCCCTCTCGCTCTGTCTCCTCACTCTCTCTTGCACTGTCTAATTGCACCCTCTCGCACTGTCTCCTCGCTCCCTCTCGCACTGTCTCGTCGCTCCATCTTGCTCTGTCTCCTCGCCCCCTCTGGCATTGTCTACTCGCACCCTCTTGATCTGTCTCTTCGCACCCTCTGGCAATGTGTAATTGCACACTCTCTACTGTCTCATAGCTCCCGCTCGCACTGAATCCTCTCTCCTTCTCGCACTGTCACCACCCTCCCTCTCGCTCAGTCTCCTCGCTCCCTCTGGCACTGTCTAATTGCACCCTCTCGCACTGTCTCCTAGCTCCCTCTCACTCTGTCTCCTCGCTCCCTCTCACTCTGTCTCCTCGCTTCCTCTGGCACTGTCTACTCGCACCCTCTGGTGCTGTCTCCTAGCTCCCTCTTGCACTCTCTCCTCACTCCTTCTCGCACTGTCTCCTCGCTCCCTCTCGCACTCTCTCCTCGCTCCCTCTGGCACTGTCTAGTCGCACCCTCTCGCACTGTCTCCTTGCTCCCTCTCAAACCCTCTCCTCGCTCCCTCTTGCTCTGTCTCCTCATTCCCTCTCTCTCTGTCTCCTTATTCCCTCTCGCACTGATTCCTCTCTCCCTCTCGCACTGTCTCCTCGCTCGCTCTCACTCTGTCTCCCCTTTCCCTCTCGCACTGTCTCAGAGCTCAATATCGCACTCTCTCCTCACTCCCTCTCACACTGTCTGCTCTATCCTTCTGGCATTGATTCCTCTCTCCCTCTCGCACTGTCTCCTCCCTCCCTCTCGCACTGTATCCTCGTTCCCTCTGGCACTGTCTAATTGCACCCTCTCGCACTGTGTACAAGTTCCCTCTCGCAATGATTCCTCTCTCCCTCTCGCACTGTCTCCTCCCTCCCTCTGACATTGTCTACTCGCACCCTCTCGCTCTGTCTTGTCACACCCTCTGGCACTGTCTAATTGCACCCTATCGACTGTCTCATAGCTCCCGCTCGCACTGAATCCTCTCTCGGTCTCGCACTTTCTCCACCCTCCCTCTCGCTCTGTCTCCTCGCTCTCTCTCGTGCTGTCTAATTGCACCCTCTCTCACTGTCTCCTAGCTCCCTCTCGCAAAGTCTCATCGCTCCATCTTGCTCTGTCTCCTCGCCCCCTCTGGCATTGTCTACTCGCACCCTCTCGCTCTGTCTCCACGCTCCCTCTGGCACTGTCTAACTGCACCCTCTTGCACTGTCTCCTAGCTCCCTCTCACACTGATTCGTCTCTCCCTCTCGCACTGTCTCCTCGCTCCCTCTGACTCTGTCTCCTCGCACCCTCTGGCACTGTCTCCTCGCTCCCTCTCATACTGTCACCTCGCTCCCTCTGGCTCTGTCTACTCGCACCCTTTCGCACTGTCTCAGAGCTCAATCTCGCACTCTCTCCTCACTCCCTCTCACATGTCTCCTCTCTCCCTCTGGCATTGATTCCTCTCTCCCTCTTGCTCTGTCTCCTCACTCCCTCTCGCACTCTCTCCTCGCTCCCTCTGGCACTGCCTACTCGCACCCTCTCACACTGTCTTCTTGCTCCCTCTCAAACTCTCTCCTCGCTCCCTATCACTCTGTCTCCTCATTCCCTCTCTCTCTGTCTCCTTAATCCCTCTCGCACTGATTCCTCTCTTCCTCTCGCATTGTCTCCTCGCTCGCTCTCACTCTGTCTCCCTGCTCCCTCTCGCACTGTCTCCTCTCTCCCTGTCACATTGTCTCCTCTCTCCCTCCGGCATTGATACCTCTCTCCCTCTCGCACTGTCTCCTCCCTCCCTCTCGCACTGTCTCCTCACTCCCTCTTGCACTGTCTAATTGCACCCTCTCGCACTGTGTAATAGCTCCCTCTTGCATTGATTCCTCTCTCCCTCTTGCACTGTGTCCTCCCTCCCTCTGGCATTGTGTACTCGCACCCTCTCGCTCTGTCTCATCGCACCCTCTGGCACGGTTTAATTGCACCCTCTCGCACTGTCTCCTAGCTTCCTCTCGCACTGATTCCTCTCACTCTCTCGCGCTGTCTCCTCGCTCCCTCTCGCACTCTCTCCTCGCTCCCTCTGGCACTGTCTCCTCACTCCCTCTCGCACTCTCTCCTTGCTCCCTCTGGCACTGTCTACTCGCACCCTCTCGCACTGTCTCCTTGCTCCCTCTCAAACTCTCTCCTCGCTCCCTCTCACTCTGTCTCCTCATTCCCTCTCTCTCTGTCTCCTTAATCCCTCTTGCACTGATTCCTCTCTCCCTCTCGCACTGTCTCCTCGCTCCCTCTCGCACTGTCTCGTCGCTCCATCTTGCTCTGTCTCCTCGCCCCCTCTGGCATTGTCTACTCGCACCCTCTTGATCTGTCTCTTCGCACCTCTGGCAATGTGTAATTGCACACTCTCTACTGTCTCATAGCTCCCGCTCGCACTGAATCCTCTCTCCTTCTCGCACTGTCACCACCCTCCCTCTCGCTCAGTCTCCTCGCTCCCTCTGGCACTGTCTAATTGCACCCTCTCGCACTGTCTCCTAGCTCCCTCTCACTCTGTCTCCTCGCTCCCTCTCACTCTGTCTCCTCGCTTCCTCTGGCACTGTCTACTCGCACCCTCTGGTGCTGTCTCCTAGCTCCCTCTTGCACTCTCTCCTCACTCCTTCTCGCACTGTCTCCTCGCTCCCTCTCGCAACTCTCTCCTCGCTCCTCTGGCACTGTCTAGTCGCACCCTCTCGCACTGTCTCCTTGCTCCCTCTCAAACCCTCTCCTCGCTCCTCTTGCTCTGTCTCCTCATTCCCTCTCTCTCTGTCTCCTTATTCCCTCTCGCACTGATTCCTCTCTCCCTCTCGCACTGTCTCCTCGCTCGCTCTCACTCTGTCTCCCCTTTCCCTCTCGCACTGTCTCAGAGCTCAATATCGCACTCTCTCCTCACTCCCTCTCACACTGTCTCCTCTCTCCCTCTGGAATTGATACCTCTCTCCGTCTCGCACTGTCTCCAACCTCCCTCTCGCACTGTCTCCCTCGTTCCCTCTGGCACTGTCTAATTGCACCCTCGTCGCACTGTGTACTAGCTCCCTCTCGCATTGATTTCCTCTCTCCCTCTCGCACTGTCTCCTCCCTCCATCTGGCATTGTCTACTCGCACCCTCTCGCTCTGTCTCTTTGCAAACTCGGGCACTGTCTAATTGCACCCTCTCGACTTTCTCATAGCTCCCTCTCGCACTGAATCCTCTCTCCGTCTCGCACTGTCTCCACCAGCCCTGTCGCTCTGTCTCCTCGCTCCCTCTGGCACTCTCTAATTGCACCCTCTCTCACTGTGTACTGCTCCCTCTGGCATTGATTCTACTCTCCCTCTGGCACTGTCTCCACCCTCCCTCTCGTTCTGTCTTCTCGCTCCCTCAGGCACTGTCTCATTGCACCCTCTCACACTGTCTCCTCGCTCCCTTTGTCAAAGTCTAATTGCACTCTCTCGACTGTCTCAAAGCTCCCGCTCGCACTGAATCCTCTCTCCGTCTCGCACTGTCTCCACCCTCCCTCTTGCTCTGTCTCCTCGCTCCCTCTGGCACTGTCTAATTGCACCCTCTCGCACTGTCTCCTCGCTCCCTCTTGCTCTGTCTCCTCGCTCCCTCTGGCATGTTTACTCGCACCCTCTCGCTCTGTCTCCTCCCTCCCTCTCGCACTGTCTAATTGTACTCTGTCGACTCTCATAGTTCCCGCTCGCACTGATCCTCCTCCGTTTTTCACTGTCTCCAGCCTTCCTCTCGCACTCTCTCCACCCTCCCTCTCGCTCTGTCTTCTCGCTCCCTCAGGCACCGTCTAATTGCACCTTCTCACACGGTCTCCTCGCTCCTTTTGGCAATGTCTAATTGCACTCTCTCGACTGTCTCATAGCTCCCGCTCGCACTGAATCCTCTCTCCGTCTCGCACTGTCTCCACCCTCCCTCTTGCTCTGTCTCCTCCTCGCTCCCTCTGGCACTGTCTAATTGCACCCTCTCACACTGTCTCGTCGCTCCATCTTGCTCTGTCTCCTTGCTCCCTCTGGCATTGTCTACTCGTACCCTCTCGCTCTGTATCTTCGCAAACTCGGGCACTGTCTTATTGCACCCTCTCGACTTTCTCATAGCTCCCTCTCGCACTGAATCCTCTCTCCGTCTCGCACTGTCTCCACCATCCCTGTCGCTCTGTCTCCTCGCTCCTCTCACTGTCTAATTGCTCCCTCTCGCTCTGTCTCCTCGTTCCGTCTCGCACTGTCTCCTCACTCCACTCTCTAATTGCACCCTCTCGCTGTGTACTCTCCCTCTCGCATTGAATCCTCTCTCCCTCTCTCACTGTCTCCTCACTCCCTCTTGCACTGTTTCCTCGCTCCCTCTGGCACTGTCTAATTGCACCCTCTCGCACTGTCACCTCTCTCCCTCTAACACTGATTCCTCGCTCCCTCTCTCACTGTCTCCTCGCTCCCTCTGGCTCTGTCTAATTGCACCCTCTCGCACTGTCTCGGAGCTCCCGCTCGCACTTCTCCTCTCTCCCTCTCACACTGTCTCCTCTCTCCCTCTCGCTCTGTCTCCTCCCTCCCTCTCGCACTGTCTCCTCGCTCCCTCTCACACTGTCTCCTCGCACCCTCTCGCACTGTCTCGTCATTCCCTCTTGCACTGATTCTTCTCTCCCTCTCGCACTGTCTCTCCCTCCCTCTGGCACTGTCTCCTCACTCCCTCTTGCTCTGACTACTCATTCCCTCTCACACTGTCTCATAGATCCCTCTCACACTGAATCCTCTCTCACTCTCGCACTGTCTCCTCGCACCATCTCGCTCTGTCTCCTCACTCCCTCTCACTGTATCCTCGCTCCCTCTCGCACTGTCTCCTCGCTCCCTCTTGCACTGTCTCCTCACTCCCTCTCGCACTGTCTCCTCGCTCCCTCTTTCTCTGTCTCTCGCACCCTCTTGCACTGTCTCCTCGCTCCCTCTGGCACTGTCTCATCGCTCCCTCTCAACTGTCTCATAGCTCCCGTCTCACACTGAATGCTCGTTACCTCTCGCACTGTCTCCTAGATCCCTCTCGCACTGTCTCCTCACTCCCTCTTACACTGTCTCATTGCTCCCTCTCGCACTGTCTCTTCGCCCGTTCTCACACTGTCTCCTCGCTCCCTCTCGCACTGTCTCCTCGCTCCCTCTGGCTCTGTCTCCTCGCTCCCTCTTGCCTCTCCTCGCTCCTCTCTCTCACTGGCTCCTAGCACCCCCTCGCACTGTCTCCTCGGTCCCTCTCGCACTGTCTCCTCATTCCCTCTTGCACTGATCCTTCTCTCCCTCTTGCACTGTCTCCTCGCTCCCTCTCACTCTGTCTCCTCGCTCCCTCTGGCACTGTCTCCTTGCTCCCTCTCGCACTGTCTCCTAGCTCCCTCTCGCACTGTCTCCTCTCTCCCTCTCGCACTGTCTCCTCCCTCCCTCTCGCACTGTCTCCTTGCTCCCTCTCGCACTGTCTGTTCCCTCTCGCACAGTCTCCTAGCTCCTTCTCGCACTGACTCCTCTCTCCCTCTCGCACTGTCTCCTCGCTCCCTCTCACTCTGTCTCCTCGCTCCCTCTGGCACTGTCTACTCCCACCCTCTCGCTCTGTCTCCTAGCTCCCTCTCGCACTGTCTCCTCGGTCCCTCTCGCAGTGTCTCCTCACACACTCTCGCACTGATTCCTCATTCCCTCTCGCACTGTCTCCTCGCTCCCTCTTGCTCTGTCTCATTGCTCCCTCTCGCACTGTCTCCTCGCTCCCTCTCGCTCAATCTCTTCATTCCCTGTCGCACTGTCTCCACTCTCCCTCTCGCTCTGTCTCCTCGTTCCCTCTCGCACTGTCTACTCGTTCGCTCTCGCACTGTCTCCTCGCTCCCTCTGGCACTGTCTAATTGCACCCTCTCGCACTGTCTCATAGCTCCCGCTCGCACTGAACCTCTCTCCCTGTCGCACTGTCTCCACTCTCCCTCTCGCTCTGTCTCCTCGTTCCCTCTGGCACTGTTTAATTGCACCCTCTCGCACTGTGTACTAGCTCCCTCTCGCATTGTTTTCTCTCTCCCTCTAGCACTGTCTCCTCCCTCCCTCTGGCACTGTCTACTCGCACCCTCTCACTCTGTCTCCTCGCTTCCCTCTCAGTCTGTCTCCTCGCACCCTCTGGCACTGTCTCCTCGCTCCTCTCATACTGTCACCTTGCTCCCTCTGGCTCTGTCTACTCGCACCCTTTCGCACTGTCTCAGAGCTCATCTCGCACTCACTCCCTCGCTCCCTCTCAACCTGTCTCCTCTCCCCCTTTGGCATTGATTCCTCTCTCCCTCTCGCACCTGTCTCCTCCCTCCCGCTCGCACTTGAATTTTTCTCACCCCTCTCGCACCATCTCCTCACCTCCCCTCTCTCATTCTCTCCTCGCTCCCTCTGGCACTGTCTACTCGCCACCCTCTCGCACTGTCTCCTGCTCCCTCTCACACTCTCTCCTCGCTCCCTCTCGCTCTGTCTCCCCTCATTCCCCTCTCTCTCTGTCTCCTTAATCCCTCTCGCACTGATTCCTCTCTCCTTCTCGCACTGTCTCCTCGCTCCCTCTCGCACTGTCTCCTCGCTCCCTCTCGCTCTGTCTCCCGCACCCTCTGGCACTGTCTAATTGCGCCCCTCTGACTGTCTCATAGCTCCCGCTCGCACTGAATCCTCTCTCCGTCTCGCACTGTTTCCACACTCCCTCTCGCTCTGTCTCCTTGCTCCCTCTTGCATTGTCTAATTGCACCCTCTCGCACTGTGTACTAGCTCCCTCTCGCATTGATTCCTCTCACCCTCTCCCACTGTCTCCTCCCTCCCTCTGGCATTGTCTACTCGCACCCTCGCGCTCTGTCTCCTCGCACCCTCTGGCACTGTCTATTTGCAACCCTCTCGACTGTCTCATAGCTCCCGCTTTGTCTGAATCCTCCTCTTCGTCTCGCAATGTCTCCACCCTCCCTCTCGCTCTGTCTCCTCACTCTCTCTTGCACTGTCTAATTGCACCCTCTCGCACTGGTCTCCTCGCTCCCTCTCGCACTGTCTCGTCGCTCCATCTTGCTCTGTCTCCTCGCCCCCTCTGGCATTGTCTACTCGCACCCTCTTGATCTGTCTCTTCGCACCCTCTGGGCAATGTGTACTTGCACACTCTCTACTGTCTCATAGCTCCCGCTCGCACTGAATCCTCTCTCCTTCTCGCACTGTCACCACCCTCCCTCTCGCTCAGTCTCCTCGCTCCCTCTGGCACTGTCTAATTGCACCCTCTCGCACTGTCTCCTCGCTCCCTCTCACACTATCTCATCGCTTCCTCTCACTCTGTCGCCTCGATCCCTCGGGCACTGTCTACTCCCACACTCTCGCACAGTCACCTAGCTCCCTCTTGCACTGTCTCCTAGTTCCCTCTCGCACTGTCTCCTCGCTCCCTCTCGCACTCTCTCCTCGCTCCCTCTGGCACTGTCTAGTCGCACCCTCTCGCACTGTCTCCTTGCTCCCTCTCAAACCCTCTCCTCGCTCCCTCTTGCTCTGTCTCCTCATTCCCTCTCTCTCGTCTCCTTATTCCCTCTCGCACTGATTCCTCTCTCCCTCTCGCACTGTCTCCTCGCTCGCTCTCACTCTGTCTCCCCTTTCCCTCTCGCACTGTCTCAGAGCTCAATATCGCACTCTCTCCTCACTCCCTCTCACACTGTCTCCTCTCTCCCTCTGGAATTGATACCTCTCTCCCTCTCGCACTGTCTCCAACCTCCCTCTCGCACTGTCTCCTCGTTCCCTCTGGCACTGTCTAATTGCACCCTCTCGCACTGTGTACTAGCTCCCTCTCGCATTGATTTCCTCTCTCCCTCTCGCACTGTCTCCTCCCTCCATCTGGCATTGTCTACTCGCACCCTCTCGCTCTGTCTCTTTGCAAACTCGGGCACTGTCTAATTGCACCCTCTCGACTTTCTCATAGCTCCCTCTCGCACTGAATCCTCTCTCCGTCTCGCACTGTCTCCACCAGCCCTGTCGCTCTGTCTCCTCGCTCCCTCTGGCACTCTCTAATTGCACCCTCTCTCACTGTGTACTGGCTCCCTCTGGCATTGATTCTACTCTCCCTCTGGCACTGTCTCCACCCTCCCTCTCGTTCTGTCTTCTCGCTCCCTCAGGCACTGTCTCATTGCACCCTCTCACACTGTCTCCTCGCTCCCTTTGTCAAAGTCTAATTGCACTCTCTCGACTGTCTCAAAGCTCCCGCTCGCACTGAATCCTCTCTCCGTCTCGCACTGTCTCCACCCTCCCTCTTGCTCTGTCTCCTCGCTCCCTCTGGCACTGTCTAATTGCACCCTCTCGCACTGTCTCCTCGCTCCCTCTTGCTCTGTCTCCTCGCTCCCTCTGGCATTGTTTACTCGCACCCTCTCGCTCTGTCTCCTCCCTCCCTCTCGCACTGTCTAATTGTACTCTGTCGACTCTCATAGTTCCCGCTCGCACTGAATCCTCCCTCCGTTTTTCACTGTCTCCAGCCTTCCTCTCGCACTCTCTCCACCCTCCCTCTCGCTCTGTCTTCTCGCTCCCTCAGGCACCGTCTAATTGCACCTTCTCACACTGTCTCCTCGCTCCTTTTGGCAATGTCTAATTGCACTCTCTCGACTGTCTCATAGCTCCCGCTCGCACTGAATCCTCTCTCCGTCCTCGCACTGTCTCCACCCTCCCTCTTGCTCTGTCTCCTCGCTCCCTCTGGCACTGTCTAATTGCACCCTCTCACACTGTCTCGTCGCTCCATCTTGCTCTGTCTCCTTGCTCCCTCTGGCATTGTCTACTCGTACCCTCTCGCTCTGTATCTTCGCAAACTCGGGCACTGTCTTATTGCACCCTCTCGACTTTCTCATAGCTCCCGCTCGCACTGAATCCTCTCTCCGTCTCGCACTGTCTCCACCATCCCTGTCGCTCTGTCTCCTCGCTCCCTCTGGCACTGTCTAATTGCACCCTCTCGCACTGTCTCCTCGTTCCGTCTCGCACTGTTTCCTCACTTATCTGGCACTGTCTAATTGCACCCTCTCGCAATGTGTACTAGCTCCCTCTGGCATTGAATCCTCTCTCCCTCTCGCACTGTCTCCTCCCTCCCTCTTGCACTGTTTCTTAGCTCCCTCTGGCACTGTCTAATTGCACCCTCTCGCACTGTCACCTCTCTCCCTCTAACACTGATTCCTCGCTCCCTCTCACTCTGTCTCCTCGCTCCCTCTGGCTCTGTCTACCCGCACCCTCTCGCACTGTCTCGGAGCTCAATCTCGCACTCTCTCCTCGCTCCCTCTCACACTGTCTCCTCTCTCCCTCTGGCATTGATTCCTCTCTCCCTCTCGTACTGACTCCTCCCTCCCTCTCGCACTGTCTCCTCGCTCCCTCTGGCACTGTCTAATTGCACCCTCTCGCACTGTGTACTAGCTCCCTCTCACATTGATTCTTCTCTCCCTCTCGCACTGTCTCGTCCCTCCCTCTCTCACTGTCTCCTAGCTCCCTCTGGCACTGTCTAATTGCACCCTCTCACACTGTCTCCTAGCTCCCTCTCACATTGATTCGTCTCTCCCTCTCGCACTGTCTCCTCGCTCCACCTCGTACTGATTCCTCCCTCCCTCTCAATATGTCTCCTCGCTCCCTCTTGCACTGTCTCCTCCCTCACTGTTGCACTGTCTCCTCACTCCCTCTCACACTGTCTCCTCGCACCAACTTTCTCTGTCTCATCGCTCCCTCTCGCACTGTTTCCTCGCTCCCTCTTGCAATGTCTCATCGCTCCCTCTAACACTGTCACCTTGCACCGTCTCACACTGTCTATTCGTTCCCTCTCGCATTTTCTCCTTGCTCCCTCTCTCACTGTCTCCTCACTCCCTCTTGCACTGTCTCATCGCTCCCTCTCGTCCTGTCTCCTTGCTCTCTCTCACACTGTCTCTTCGCTCCCTCTCGCTCTGTCTCTTCGCTCCCACTGGCTCTGTCTACTCGCACCCTCTTGCATTTCTCCTCGCTCCCTCTCACACTGGCTCCTAGCATTCTCGCACTGTCTCCTCGGTCTCACTCGCTCTGTCTCCTCATTCCCTCTTGCACTGATTTCTCTCTCCCTCTTGCACTGTCTCCTCGCTCCCTCTCACTCTGTCTCCTCGCTCCCTCTCACTCTGTCTCCTCGCTCCCTCTCACTCTGTCTCCTCGCTCCCTCTGGCACTGTCTCCTCGCACCCTCTTGGACTGTCTCCTAGCTCCCTCTTGCAGTCTCTCCTCACTCCCTCTCGCACTGTCTCCTTGCTCCCTCTCGCACTGTCTCCTCGTTCCCTATCGCACAGTCTCCTAGCTCACTCTCGCGCTGACTCCTCTCTTGCTCTCGCACTGTCTCCTCGCTCCCTCTTCCTCTGTCTCCTCGCTCCCTCTGGCATTGTCTAGTCGCACCCTCTCGCTCAGTCACCTCATTCCTTCTCGCACTGTCTCCTCGGTCCCTCTCGCAATGTCACCTTGCTATCTCTCGCGCTGATTCCTCTGTCCCTCTCGCACTGTCTCCTCGCTCCCTCTTGCTCTGTCTCCTTGCTCCTTCTGGCATTGTAACCTCGCTCCCTCTCACATGAATCCTTACTCCATCTCGCACTGTCTCCACCCTCCCACTCGCTCTGTCTCCTCGCTCCCATTGGCACTGTCTAATTGCACCCTCTCACACTGTCTCCTCGCTCCCTTTGGCACTGTCTAATTGCACCCTCTCGACTGTCTCATAGCTCCCGCTCGCACTGAATCCTCTCTCCATCTCACACTGTCTCCACACCCCCTCTCGCTCTTTCTCCTCGCTCCCTCTGGCACTGTCTAATTGCACCCTCTCGCACTGTGTACTAGCTCCCTCTCGCATTGTTTTCTCTCTCCCTCTGGCATTGTCTCCTCCCTCCCTCTCGCACTGTCTCCTAGCTCCCTCTGGCACTGTCTAATTGCACCCTCTCGCACTGTCTCTTAGCTCCCTCTCGCACTGATTTCTCTCACCCTCTCGCACTGTCTCCTCGCTCCCTTTCGCACTCTCTCCTCCCTCCCTCTGGCACTGTCTACTCGCACCCTCTCGCACTGTTTCCTGGCTCCCTCTCGCACTGATTCCTCTCTGCCTCTCGCACTGTCTCTTCGCTCACTCTCACTTTGTCTCCCTGCTCCCTCTCGCAATGTCTCAGAGCTCAATCTCGCACTCTCTCCTCACTCCCTCTCTCACTGTCTCCTCTCTCCCTCTGGCATTGATTCCTCTCTCCCTCTCGAACTGTCTTCTCCCTCTCTCTCGCACTGTCTCCTCGCTCCCTCTGGCACTGTGTAATTGCACCCTCTCGCACTGTGTACTAGCTCCCTCTCGCATTGATTCCTCTCTCCCTCTCGCACTGTCTCCTCCCTCCCTCTGGCATTGTCTACTCGCACCCTCTCGCACTGTTTCCTTGCTCCCTCTCGCACTGATTCCTCTCTGCCTCTCGCACTGTCTCTTCGCTCGCTCTCACTTTGTCTCCCTGCTCCCTCTCGCAATGTCTCAGAGCTCAATCTCGCACTCTCTCCTCACTCCATCTCTCACTGTCTCCTCTCTCCCTCTGGCATTGATTCCTCTCTCCCTCTCGAACTGTCTCCTCCCTCTCTCTCGCACTGTCTCCTCGCTCCCTCTGGCACTGTGTAATTGCACCCTCTCGCACTGTCTCCTCCCTCCCTCTGGCATTGTCTACTCGCACCCTCTCGATCTGTCTCCTCGCACCCTCTGGCACTGTCTAATTGCACCCTCTCGACTGTCTCATAGCTCCCGCTCACAATTAATCCTCTCTCCATCTAGTACTGTCTCCACCCTCCCTCTCGCTCTGTCTCCTCGCTCTCTCTCGCACTGTCTAATTGCACCCTCTCACACTGTCTCCTCGCACCCTCTTGCACTTCTCGTCGCTCCATCTTGCTCTGTCTCTTCGCCCCCTCTGGCATTGTCTACTCGCACCCTCTCGATCTGTCTCCTCGCACCCTCTGGCACTGTGTAATTGCACCCTCTCGAATGTCTCATAGCTTCCGCTCACACTGAATCCGCTCTCCTTCTCGCACTGTCTCCACCCACCCTCTCGCTCTGTCTCCTCACTCCCTCTGGCACTGTATAATTGCACCCTCTCGCACTGTGTAATAGCTCCCTCTCGCATTGCTTCCTCTCTCCCTCTCGCACTGTCTCCTCCCTCCCTCTGGCATTGTCTACTCGCACCCTCTTGCTCTGTCTCCTCGCACCCTCTGGCACTGTCTAATTGCACCCTCTCGCACTGTCTCTTAGCTCCCTCTCGCACTGATTTCTCTCACCCTCTCGCACTGTCTCCTCGCTCCCTTTCGCACTCTCTCCTCCCTCCCTCTGGCACTGTCTACTCGCACCCTCTCGCACTGTTTCCTGGCTCCCTCTCGCACTGATTCCTCTCTGCCTCTCGCACTGTCTCTTCGCTCACTCTCACTTTGTCTCCCTGCTCCCTCTCGCAATGTCTCAGAGCTCAATCTCGCACTCTCTCCTCACTCCCTCTCTCACTGTCTCCTCTCTCCCTCTGGCATTGATTCCTCTCTCCCTCTCGAACTGTCTTCTCCCTCTCTCTCGCACTGTCTCCTCGCTCCCTCTGGCACTGTGTAATTGCACCCTCTCGCACTGTGTACTAGCTCCCTCTCGCATTGATTCCTCTCTCCCTCTCGCACTGTCTCCTCCCTCCCTCTGGCATTGTCTACTCGCACCCTCTCGCACTGTTTCCTTGCTCCCTCTCGCACTGATTCCTCTCTGCCTCTCGCACTGTCTCTTCGCTCGCTCTCACTTTGTCTCCCTGCTCCCTCTCGCAATGTCTCAGAGCTCAATCTCGCACTCTCTCCTCACTCCATCTCTCACTGTCTCCTCTCTCCCTCTGGCATTGATTCCTCTCTCCCTCTCGAACTGTCTCCTCCCTCTCTCTCGCACTGTCTCCTCGCTCCCTCTGGCACTGTGTAATTGCACCCTCTCGCACTGTCTCCTCCCTCCCTCTGGCATTGTCTACTCGCACCCTCTCGATCTGTCTCCTCGCACCCTCTGGCACTGTCTAATTGCACCCTCTCGACTGTCTCATAGCTCCCGCTCACAATTAATCCTCTCTCCATCTAGTACTGTCTCCACCCTCCCTCTCGCTCTGTCTCCTCGCTCTCTCTCGCACTGTCTAATTGCACCCTCTCACACTGTCTCCTCGCACCCTCTTGCACTTCTCGTCGCTCCATCTTGCTCTGTCTCTTCGCCCCCTCTGGCATTGTCTACTCGCACCCTCTTGCTCTGTCTCCTCGCACCCTCTGGCACTGTCTAATTGCACCCTCTCAACTGTCTCATAGCTGCCGCTCGCACTGAATCCTCTCTACGTCTCGTACTGTCTCAACCCTCCCTCTCGCTCTGTCTCCTCGTTCTCTCTCGCACTGTCTAATTGCACCCTCTCACACCGTGTACTAGCTCCCTCTCGCATTGATTCCTCTCTCCCTCTCGCACTGTCTCCTAGCTCCCTCTGGCACTGTCTCCTCGCTCCCTCTCGTCCTGTCTCCTTGCTCTCTCTCGCACTGTCTAATTGCACCCCCTCGCACTGTCTACTCGTTCCCTCTCGCACGGTCTCGTCTCTCCATCTTGCTCTGTCTCCTCGCCCCCTCTGGCATTGTCTACTTTCACCCTCTTGATCTGTCTCCTCGCACCCTCTGGCACTGTGTAATTGCACCGTCTCGACTGTCTCATAGCTCCCGCTCGCACTGAATCCTCTCTCCTTATCGCACTGTCTCCACCCACCCTCTCGCTCTGTCTCCTCACTCCCTCTGGCAATGTCTTGTTGCACTCTCCCGCACAGTCTCCTAGCTCCTTGTCACACTGATTCGTCTCTCCCTCTCACACTGTCTCCTCGCTCCCTCTCTCTCTGTCTCCTCGCTTCCTCTGGCACTGTCTACTCGCACCCTCTGGGGCTGTCTCCTAGCTCCCTCTTGCACTCTCTCCTCACTCCTTCTGGCACTGTCTCCTCGCACCCTCTCACGCTGTCTCATTGCTCCCTCTCGCACTCTCTCCTCGCTCCCTCTGGCACTGTCTACTCCCACCCTCTCGCACTGTCTCCTTGCTCCCTCTCAATCTCTCTCCTCACTCCCTCTTGCTCTGTCTCCTCATTCCCTCTCTCTCTGTCTCCTTATTCCCTCTCGCACTGATTCATCTCTCCCTCTCGCACTGTCTCCTCGCTCGCTCTCACTCTGTCTCCCCGCTCCCTCTCGCACTGTCTCCTCTCCCCCTCTGGCATTGATACCTCTCTCCCTCTCGCACTGTCTCCTCCCTCCCTCTCGCACTGTCTCCTCGCTCCCTCTGGCACTGTCTAATTGCACCCTCTCGCACTGTGTACTAGCTCCCTCTCGCATTGATTCCTCTCTCCCTCTAGCACTGTCTCCTCCCTCCATCTGGCATTGTCTACTCGCACCCTCTCACTCTGTCTCCTCGCTTCCTCTCAGTCTGTCTCCTCGCACCCTCTGGCACTGTCTCCTCGCTCCCTCTCATACTGTCACCTTGCTCCCTCTGGCTCTGTCTACTCGCACCCTTTCGCACTGTCTCAGAGCTCAATCTCGCACTCTCTCCTCGCTCCCTCTCAACCTGTCTCCTCTCCCCCTTTGGCATTGATTCCTCTCTCCCTCTCGCACTGTCTCCTCCCTCCCGCTCGCACTGATTTTTCTCACCCTCTCGCACCATCTCCTCACTCCCTCTCTCATTCTCTCCTCGCTCCCTCTGGCACTGTCTACTCGCACCCTCTCGCACTGTCTCCTTGCTCCCTCTCAAACTCTCTCCTCGCTCCCTCTCGCTCTGTCTCCTCATTCCCTCTCTCTCTGTCTCCTTAATCCCTCTCGCACTGATTCCTCTCTCCCTCTCGCACTGTGTCCTCCCTCCCTCTGACATTGTCTACTCGCACCCTCTCGCTCTGTCTCCTCGCACCCTCTGGCACTGTCTAATTGCGCCCTCTCGACTGTCTCATAGCTCCCGCACGCACTGAATCCTCTCTCCGTCTCGCACTGTTTCCACACTCCCTCTCGCTCTGTCTCCTTGCTCCCTCTTGCATTGTCTAATTGCACCCTCTCGCACTGTGTACTAGCTCCCTCTCGCATTGATTCCTCTCACCCTCTCCCACTGTCTCCTCCCTCCCTCTGGCATTGTCTACTCGCACCCTCTCGCTCTGTCTCCTCGCACCCTCTGGCACTGTCTATTTGCACCCTCTCGACTGTCTCATAGCTCCCGCTTTGTCTGAATCCTCTCTTCGTCTCGCAATGTCTCCACCCTCCCTCTCGCTCTGTCTCCTCACTCTCTCTTGCACTGTCTAATTGCACCCTCTCGCACTGTCTCCTCGCTCCCTCTCGCACTGTCTCGTCGCTCCATCTTGCTCTGTCTCCTCGCCCCCTCTGGCATTGTCTACTCGCACCCTCTTGATCTGTCTCTTCGCACCCTCTGGCAATGTGTAATTGCACACTCTCTACTGTCTCATAGCTCCCGCTCGCACTGAATCCTCTCTCCTTCTCGCACTGTCACCACCCTCCCTCTCGCTCAGTCTCCTCGCTCCCTCTGGCACTGTCTAATTGCACCCTCTCGCACTGTCTCCTAGCTCCCTCTCACTCTGTCTCCTCGCTCCCTCTCACTCTGTCTCCTCGCTTCCTCTGGCACTGTCTACTCGCACCCTCTGGTGCTGTCTCCTAGCTCCCTCTTGCACTCTCTCCTCACTCCTTCTCGCACTGTCTCCTCGCTCCCTCTCGCACTCTCTCCTCGCTCCCTCTGGCACTGTCTAGTCGCACCCTCTCGCACTGTCTCCTTGCTCCCTCTCAAACCCTCTCCTCGCTCCCTCTTGCTCTGTCTCCTCATTCCCTCTCTCTCTGTCTCCTTATTCCCTCTCGCACTGATTCCTCTCTCCCTCTCGCACTGTCTCCTCGCTCGCTCTCACTCTGTCTCCCCTTTCCCTCTCGCACTGTCTCAGAGCTCAATATCGCACTCTCTCCTCACTCCCTCTCACACTGTCTGCTCTATCCTTCTGGCATTGATTCCTCTCTCCCTCTCGCACTGTCTCCTCCCTCCCTCTCGCACTGTATCCTCGTTCCCTCTGGCACTGTCTAATTGCACCCTCTCGCACTGTGTACAAGTTCCCTCTCGCAATGATTCCTCTCTCCCTCTCGCACTGTCTCCTCCCTCCCTCTGACATTGTCTACTCGCACCCTCTCGCTCTGTCTTGTCACACCCTCTGGCACTGTCTAATTGCACCCTATCGACTGTCTCATAGCTCCCGCTCGCACTGAATCCTCTCTCGGTCTCGCACTTTCTCCACCCTCCCTCTCGCTCTGTCTCCTCGCTCTCTCTCGTGCTGTCTAATTGCACCCTCTCTCACTGTCTCCTAGCTCCCTCTCGCAAAGTCTCATCGCTCCATCTTGCTCTGTCTCCTCGCCCCCTCTGGCATTGTCTACTCGCACCCTCTCGCTCTGTCTCCACGCTCCCTCTGGCACTGTCTAACTGCACCCTCTTGCACTGTCTCCTAGCTCCCTCTCACACTGATTCGTCTCTCCCTCTCGCACTGTCTCCTCGCTCCCTCTGACTCTGTCTCCTCGCACCCTCTGGCACTGTCTCCTCGCTCCCTCTCATACTGTCACCTCGCTCCCTCTGGCTCTGTCTACTCGCACCCTTTCGCACTGTCTCAGAGCTCAATCTCGCACTCTCTCCTCACTCCCTCTCACATGTCTCCTCTCTCCCTCTGGCATTGATTCCTCTCTCCCTCTTGCTCTGTCTCCTCACTCCCTCTCGCACTCTCTCCTCGCTCCCTCTGGCACTGCCTACTCGCACCCTCTCACACTGTCTTCTTGCTCCCTCTCAAACTCTCTCCTCGCTCCCTATCACTCTGTCTCCTCATTCCCTCTCTCTCTGTCTCCTTAATCCCTCTCGCACTGATTCCTCTCTTCCTCTCGCATTGTCTCCTCGCTCGCTCTCACTCTGTCTCCCTGCTCCCTCTCGCACTGTCTCCTCTCTCCCTGTCACATTGTCTCCTCTCTCCCTCCGGCATTGATACCTCTCTCCCTCTCGCACTGTCTCCTCCCTCCCTCTCGCACTGTCTCCTCACTCCCTCTTGCACTGTCTAATTGCACCCTCTCGCACTGTGTAATAGCTCCCTCTTGCATTGATTCCTCTCTCCCTCTTGCACTGTGTCCTCCCTCCCTCTGGCATTGTGTACTCGCACCCTCTCGCTCTGTCTCATCGCACCCTCTGGCACGGTTTAATTGCACCCTCTCGCACTGTCTCCTAGCTTCCTCTCGCACTGATTCCTCTCACTCTCTCGCGCTGTCTCCTCGCTCCCTCTCGCACTCTCTCCTCGCTCCCTCTGGCACTGTCTCCTCACTCCCTCTCGCACTCTCTCCTTGCTCCCTCTGGCACTGTCTACTCGCACCCTCTCGCACTGTCTCCTTGCTCCCTCTCAAACTCTCTCCTCGCTCCCTCTCACTCTCTCTCCTCATTCCCTCTCTCTCTGTCTCCTTAATCCCTCTTGCACTGATTCCTCTCTCCCTCTCGCACTGTCTCCTCGCTCCCTCTCGCACTGTCTCGTCGCTCCATCTTGCTCTGTCTCCTCGCCCCCTCTGGCATTGTCTACTCGCACCCTCTTGATCTGTCTCTTCGCACCCTCTGGCAATGTGTAATTGCACACTCTCTACTGTCTCATAGCTCCCGCTCGCACTGAATCCTCTCTCCTTCTCGCACTGTCACCACCCTCCCTCTCGCTCAGTCTCCTCGCTCCCTCTGGCACTGTCTAATTGCACCCTCTCGCACTGTCTCCTAGCTCCCTCTCACTCTGTCTCCTCGCTCCCTCTCACTCTGTCTCCTCGCTTCCTCTGGCACTGTCTACTCGCACCCTCTGGTGCTGTCTCCTAGCTCCCTCTTGCACTCTCTCCTCTCTCCTTCTCGCACTGTCTCCTCGCTCCCTCTCGCACTGATTCCTCGCTCCGTCTTGCACTGTCTAGTCGCACCCTCTCGCACTGTCTCCTTGCTCCCTCTCAAACCCTCTCCTCGCTCCCTCTTGCTCTGTCTCCTCATTCCCTCTCTCTCTGTCTCCTTATTCCCTCTCGCACTGATTCCTCTCTCCCTCTCGCACTGTCTCCTCGCTCGCTCTCGCTCTGTCTCCTCTTTCCCTCTCGCACTGTCTCAGAGCTCAATATCGCACTCTCTCCTCACTCCCTCTCACACTGTCTCCTCTCTCCCTCTGGAATTGATACCTCTCTCCCTCTCGCACTGTCTCCAACCTCCCTCTCGCACTGTCTCCTCGTTCCCTCTGGCACTGTCTAATTGCACCCTCTCGCACTGTGTACTAGCTCCCTCTCGCATTGATTTCCTCTCTCCCTCTCGCACTGTCTCCTCCCTCCATCTGGCATTGTCTACTCGCACCCTCTCGCTCTGTCTCTTTGCAAACTCGGGCACTGTCTAATTGCACCCTCTCGACTTTCTCATAGCTCCCTCTCGCACTGAATCCTCTCTCCGTCTCGCACTGTCTCCACCAGCCCTGTCGCTCTGTCTCCTCGCTCCCTCTGGCACTCTCTAATTGCACCCTCTCTCACTGTGTACTGGCTCCCTCTGGCATTGATTCTACTCTCCCTCTGGCACTGTCTCCACCCTCCCTCTCGTTCTGTCTTCTCGCTCCCTCAGGCACTGTCTCATTGCACCCTCTCACACTGTCTCCTCGCTCCCTTTGTCAAAGTCTAATTGCACTCTCTCGACTGTCTCAAAGCTCCCGCTCGCACTGAATCCTCTCTCCGTCTCGCACTGTCTCCACCCTCCCTCTTGCTCTGTCTCCTCGCTCCCTCTGGCACTGTCTAATTGCACCCTCTCGCACTGTCTCCTCGCTCCCTCTTGCTCTGTCTCCTCGCTCCCTCTGGCATTGTTTACTCGCACCCTCTCGCTCTGTCTCCTCCCTCCCTCTCGCACTGTCTAATTGTACTCTGTCGACTCTCATAGTTCCCGCTCGCACTGAATCCTCCCTCCGTTTTTCACTGTCTCCAGCCTTCCTCTCGCACTCTCTCCACCCTCCCTCTCGCTCTGTCTTCTCGCTCCCTCAGGCACCGTCTAATTGCACCTTCTCACACTGTCTCCTCGCTCCTTTTGGCAATGTCTAATTGCACTCTCTCGACTGTCTCATAGCTCCCGCTCGCACTGAATCCTCTCTCCGTCTCGCACTGTCTCCACCCTCCCTCTTGCTCTGTCTCCTCGCTCCCTCTGGCACTGTCTAATTGCACCCTCTCACACTGTCTCGTCGCTCCATCTTGCTCTGTCTCCTTGCTCCCTCTGGCATTGTCTACTCGTACCCTCTCGCTCTGTATCTTCGCAAACTCGGGCACTGTCTTATTGCACCCTCTCGACTTTCTCATAGCTCCCGCTCGCACTGAATCCTCTCTCCGTCTCGCACTGTCTCCACCATCCCTGTCGCTCTGTCTCCTCGCTCCCTCTGGCACTGTCTAATTGCACCCTCTCGCACTGTCTCCTCGTTCCGTCTCGCACTGTTTCCTCACTTATCTGGCACTGTCTAATTGCACCCTCTCGCAATGTGTACTAGCTCCCTCTGGCATTGAATCCTCTCTCCCTCTCGCACTGTCTCCTCCCTCCCTCTTGCACTGTTTCTTAGCTCCCTCTGGCACTGTCTAATTGCACCCTCTCGCACTGTCACCTCTCTCCCTCTAACACTGATTCCTCGCTCCCTCTCACTCTGTCTCCTCGCTCCCTCTGGCTCTGTCTACCCGCACCCTCTCGCACTGTCTCGGAGCTCAATCTCGCACTCTCTCCTCGCTCCCTCTCACACTGTCTCCTCTCTCCCTCTGGCATTGATTCCTCTCTCCCTCTCGTACTGACTCCTCCCTCCCTCTCGCACTGTCTCCTCGCTCCCTCTGGCACTGTCTAATTGCACCCTCTCGCACTGTGTACTAGCTCCCTCTCACATTGATTCTTCTCTCCCTCTCGCACTGTCTCGTCCCTCCCTCTCTCACTGTCTCCTAGCTCCCTCTGGCACTGTCTAATTGCACCCTCTCACACTGTCTCCTAGCTCCCTCTCACATTGATTCGTCTCTCCCTCTCGCACTGTCTCCTCGCTCCACCTCGTACTGATTCCTCCCTCCCTCTCAATATGTCTCCTCGCTCCCTCTTGCACTGTCTCCTCCCTCACTGTTGCACTGTCTCCTCACTCCCTCTCACACTGTCTCCTCGCACCAACTTTCTCTGTCTCATCGCTCCCTCTCGCACTGTTTCCTCGCTCCCTCTTGCAATGTCTCATCGCTCCCTCTAACACTGTCACCTTGCACCGTCTCACACTGTCTATTCGTTCCCTCTCGCATTTTCTCCTTGCTCCCTCTCTCACTGTCTCCTCACTCCCTCTTGCACTGTCTCATCGCTCCCTCTCGTCCTGTCTCCTTGCTCTCTCTCACACTGTCTCTTCGCTCCCTCTCGCTCTGTCTCTTCGCTCCCACTGGCTCTGTCTACTCGCACCCTCTTGCATTTCTCCTCGCTCCCTCTCACACTGGCTCCTAGCATTCTCGCACTGTCTCCTCGGTCTCACTCGCTCTGTCTCCTCATTCCCTCTTGCACTGATTTCTCTCTCCCTCTTGCACTGTCTCCTCGCTCCCTCTCACTCTGTCTCCTCGCTCCCTCTCACTCTGTCTCCTCGCTCCCTCTGGCACTGTCTCCTCGCACCCTCTTGGACTGTCTCCTAGCTCCCTCTTGCAGTCTCTCCTCACTCCCTCTCGCACTGTCTCCTTGCTCCCTCTCGCACTGTCTCCTCGTTCCCTATCGCACAGTCTCCTAGCTCACTCTCGCGCTGACTCCTCTCTTGCTCTCGCACTGTCTCCTCGCTCCCTCTTCCTCTGTCTCCTCGCTCCCTCTGGCATTGTCTAGTCGCACCCTCTCGCTCAGTCACCTCATTCCTTCTCGCACTGTCTCCTCGGTCCCTCTCGCAATGTCACCTTGCTATCTCTCGCGCTGATTCCTCTGTCCCTCTCGCACTGTCTCCTCGCTCCCTCTTGCTCTGTCTCCTTGCTCCTTCTGGCATTGTAACCTCGCTCCCTCTCACATGAATCCTTTCTCCATCTCGCACTGTCTCCACCCTCCCACTCGCTCTGTCTCCTCGCTCCCATTGGCACTGTCTAATTGCACCCTCTCACACTGTCTCCTCGCTCCCTTTGGCACTGTCTAATTGCACCCTCTCGACTGTCTCATAGCTCCCGCTCGCACTGAATCCTCTCTCCATCTCACACTGTCTCCACACCCCCTCTCGCTCTTTCTCCTCGCTCCCTCTGGCACTGTCTAATTGCACCCTCTCGCACTGTGTACTAGCTCCCTCTCGTATTGTTTTCTCTCTCCCTCTGGCATTGTCTCCTCCCTCCCTCTCGCACTGTCTCCTAGCTCCCTCTGGCACTGTCTAATTGCACCCTCTCGCACTGTCTCTTAGCTCCCTCTCGCACTGATTTCTCTCACCCTCTCGCACTGTCTCCTCGCTCCCTTTCGCACTCTCTCCTCCCTCCCTCTGGCACTGTCTACTCGCACCCTCTCGCACTGTTTCCTGGCTCCCTCTCGCACTGATTCCTCTCTGCCTCTCGCACTGTCTCTTCGCTCACTCTCACTTTGTCTCCCTGCTCCCTCTCGCAATGTCTCAGAGCTCAATCTCGCACTCTCTCCTCACTCCCTCTCTCACTGTCTCCTCTCTCCCTCTGGCATTGATTCCTCTCTCCCTCTCGAACTGTCTTCTCCCTCTCTCTCGCACTGTCTCCTCGCTCCCTCTGGCACTGTGTAATTGCACCCTCTCGCACTGTGTACTAGCTCCCTCTCGCATTGATTCCTCTCTCCCTCTCGCACTGTCTCCTCCCTCCCTCTGGCATTGTCTACTCGCACCCTCTCGCACTGTTTCCTTGCTCCCTCTCGCACTGATTCCTCTCTGCCTCTCGCACTGTCTCTTCGCTCGCTCTCACTTTGTCTCCCTGCTCCCTCTCGCAATGTCTCAGAGCTCAATCTCGCACTCTCTCCTCACTCCATCTCTCACTGTCTCCTCTCTCCCTCTGGCATTGATTCCTCTCTCCCTCTCGAACTGTCTCCTCCCTCTCTCTCGCACTGTCTCCTCGCTCCCTCTGGCACTGTGTAATTGCACCCTCTCGCACTGTCTCCTCCCTCCCTCTGGCATTGTCTACTCGCACCCTCTCGATCTGTCTCCTCGCACCCTCTGGCACTGTCTAATTGCACCCTCTCGACTGTCTCATAGCTCCCGCTCACAATTAATCCTCTCTCCATCTAGTACTGTCTCCACCCTCCCTCTCGCTCTGTCTCCTCGCTCTCTCTCGCACTGTCTAATTGCACCCTCTCACACTGTCTCCTCGCACCCTCTTGCACTTCTCGTCGCTCCATCTTGCTCTGTCTCTTCGCCCCCTCTGGCATTGTCTACTCGCACCCTCTCGATCTGTCTCCTCGCACCCTCTGGCACTGTGTAATTGCACCCTCTCGAATGTCTCATAGCTTCCGCTCACACTGAATCCGCTCTCCTTCTCGCACTGTCTCCACCCACCCTCTCGCTCTGTCTCCTCACTCCCTCTGGCACTGTATAATTGCACCCTCTCGCACTGTGTAATAGCTCCCTCTCGCATTGCTTCCTCTCTCCCTCTCGCACTGTCTCCTCCCTCCCTCTGGCATTGTCTACTCGCACCCTCTTGCTCTGTCTCCTCGCACCCTCTGGCACTGTCTAATTGCACCCTCTCAACTGTCTCATAGCTGCCGCTCGCACTGAATCCTCTCTACGTCTCGTACTGTCTCAACCCTCCCTCTCGCTCTGTCTCCTCGTTCTCTCTCGCACTGTCTAATTGCACCCTCTCACACCGTGTACTAGCTCCCTCTCGCATTGATTCCTCTCACCCTCTCGCACTGTCTCCTAGCTCCCTCTGGCACTGTCTCCTCGCTCCCTCTCGTCCTGTCTCCTTGCTCTCTCTCGCACTGTCTAATTGCACCCCCTCGCACTGTCTACTCGTTCCCTCTCGCACGGTCTCGTCTCTCCATCTTGCTCTGTCTCCTCGCCCCCTCTGGCATTGTCTACTTTCACCCTCTTGATCTGTCTCCTCGCACCATCTGGCACTGTGTAATTGCACCGTCTCGACTGTCTCATAGCTCCCGCTCGCACTGAATCCTCTCTCCTTATCGCACTGTCTCCACCCACCCTCTCGCTCTGTCTCCTCACTCCCTCTGGCAATGTCTTGTTGCACTCTCCCGCACAGTCTCTTAGCTCCTTGTCACACTGATTCGTCTCTCCCTCTCACACTGTCTCCTCGCTCCCTCTCTCTCTGTCTCCTCGCTTCCTCTGGCACTGTCTACTCGCACCCTCTGGGGCTGTCTCCTAGCTCCCTCTTGCACTCTCTCCTCACTCCTTCTGGCACTGTCTCCTCGCACCCTCTCACGCTGTCTCATTGCTCCCTCTCGCACTCTCTCCTCGCTCCCTCTGGCACTGTCTACTCCCACCCTCTCGCACTGTCTCCTTGCTCCCTCTCAATCTCTCTCCTCGCTCCCTCTTGCTCTGTCTCCTCATTCCCTCTCTCTCTGTCTCCTTATTCCCTCTCGCACTGATTCATCTCTCCCTCTCGCACTGTCTCCTCGCTCGCTCTCACTCTGTCTCCCCGCTCCCTCTCGCACTGTCTCCTCTCCCCCTCTGGCATTGATACCTCTCTCCCTCTCGCACTGTCTCCTCCCTCCCTCTCGCACTGTCTCCTCGCTCCCTCTGGCACTGTCTAATTGCACCCTCTCGCACTGTGTACTAGCTCCCTCTCGCATTGATTCCTCTCTCCCTCTAGCACTGTCTCCTCCCTCCATCTGGCATTGTCTACTCGCACCCTCTCACTCTGTCTCCTCGCTTCCTCTCAGTCTGTCTCCTCGCACCCTCTGGCACTGTCTCCTCGCTCCCTCTCATACTGTCACCTTGCTCCCTCTGGCTCTGTCTACTCGCACCCTTTCGCACTGTCTCAGAGCTCAATCTCGCACTCTCTCCTCGCTCCCTCTCAACCTGTCTCCTCTCCCCCTTTGGCATTGATTCCTCTCTCCCTCTCGCACTGTCTCCTCCCTCCCGCTCGCACTGATTTTTCTCACCCTCTCGCACCATCTCCTCACTCCCTCTCTCATTCTCTCCTCGCTCCCTCTGGCACTGTCTACTCGCACCCTCTCGCACTGTCTCCTTGCTCCCTCTCAAACTCTCTCCTCGCTCCCTCTCGCTCTGTCTCCTCATTCCCTCTCTCTCTGTCTCCTTAATCCCTCTCGCACTGATTCCTCTCTCCTTCTCGCACTGTGTCCTCCCTCCCTCTGACATTGTCTACTCGCACCCTCTCGCTCTGTCTCCTCGCACCCTCTGGCACTGTCTAATTGCGCCCTCTCGACTGTCTCATAGCTCCCGCTCGCACTGAATCCTCTCTCCGTCTCGCACTGTTTCCACACTCCCTCTCGCTCTGTCTCCTTGCTCCCTCTTGCATTGTCTAATTGCACCCTCTCGCACTGTGTACTAGCTCCCTCTCGCATTGATTCCTCTCACCCTCTCCCACTGTCTCCTCCCTCCCTCTGGCATTGTCTACTCGCACCCTCTCGCTCTGTCTCCTCGCACCCTCTGGCACTGTCTATTTGCACCCTCTCGACTGTCTCATAGCTCCCGCTTTGTCTGAATCCTCTCTTCGTCTCGCAATGTCTCCACCCTCCCTCTCGCTCTGTCTCCTCACTCTCTCTTGCACTGTCTAATTGCACCCTCTCGCACTGTCTCCTCGCTCCCTCTGGCACTGTGTAATTGCACCCTCTCGCACTGTGTACTAGCTCCCTCTCGCATTGATTCCTCTCTCCCTCTCGCACTGTCTCCTCCCTCCCTCTGGCATTGTCTACTCGCACCCTCTCGCACTGTTTCCTTGCTCCCTCTCGCACTGATTCCTCTCTGCCTCTCACACTGTCTCTTCGCTCGCTCTCACTTTGTCTCCCTGCTCCCTCTCGCAATGTCTCAGAGCTCAATCTCGCACTCTCTCCTCACTCCATCTCTCACTGTCTCCTCTCTCCCTCTGGCATTGATTGCTCTCTCCCTCTCGAACTGTCTCCTCCCTCTCTCTCGCACTGTCTCCTCGCTCCCTCTGGCACTGTGTAATTGCACCCTCTCGCACTGTCTCCTCCCTCCCTCTGGCATTGTCTACTCGCACCCTCTCGATCTGTCTCCTCGCACCCTCTGGCACTGTCTAATTGCACCCTCTCGACTGTCTCATAGCTCCCGCTCACAATTAATCCTCTCTCCATCTAGTACTGTCTCCACCCTCCCTCTCGCTCTGTCTCCTCGCTCTCTCTCGCACTGTCTAATTGCACCCTCTCACACTGTCTCCTCGCACCCTCTTGCACTTCTCGTCGCTCCATCTTGCTCTGTCTCTTCGCCCCCTCTGGCATTGTCTACTCGCACCCTCTCGATCTGTCTCCTCGCACCCTCTGGCACTGTGTAATTGCACCCTCTCGAATGTCTCATAGCTTCCGCTCACACTGAATCCGCTCTCCTTCTCGCACTGTCTCCACCCACCCTCTCGCTCTGTCTCCTCACTCCCTCTGGCACTGTATAATTGCACCCTCTCGCACTGTGTAATAGCTCCCTCTCGCATTGCTTCCTCTCTCCCTCTCGCACTGTCTCCTCCCTCCCTCTGGCATTGTCTACTCGCACCCTCTTGCTCTGTCTCCTCGCACCCTCTGGCACTGTCTAATTGCACCCTCTCAACTGTCTCATAGCTGCCGCTCGCACTGAATCCTCTCTACGTCTCGTACTGTCTCAACCCTCCCTCTCGCTCTGTCTCCTCGTTCTCTCTCGCACTGTCTAATTGCACCCTCTCACACCGTGTACTAGCTCCCTCTCGCATTGATTCCTCTCTCCCTCTCGCACTGTCTCCTAGCTCCCTCTGGCACTGTCTCCTCGCTCCCTCTCGTCCTGTCTCCTTGCTCTCTCTCGCACTGTCTAATTGCACCCCCTCGCACTGTCTACTCGTTCCCTCTCGCACGGTCTCGTCTCTCCATCTTGCTCTGTCTCCTCGCCCCCTCTGGCATTGTCTACTTTCACCCTCTTGATCTGTCTCCTCGCACCATCTGGCACTGTGTAATTGCACCGTCTCGACTGTCTCATAGCTCCCGCTCGCACTGAATCCTCTCTCCTTATCGCACTGTCTCCACCCACCCTCTCGCTCTGTCTCCTCACTCCCTCTGGCAATGTCTTGTTGCACTCTCCCGCACAGTCTCTTAGCTCCTTGTCACACTGATTCGTCTCTCCCTCTCACACTGTCTCCTCGCTCCCTCTCTCTTTGTCTCCTCGCTTCCTCTGGCACTGTCTACTCGCACCCTCTGGGGCTGTCTCCTAGCTCCCTCTTGCACTCTCTCCTCACTCCTTCTGGCACTGTCTCCTCGCACCCTCTCACGCTGTCTCATTGCTCCCTCTCGCACTCTCTCCTCGCTCCCTCTGGCACTGTCTACTCCCACCCTCTCGCACTGTCTCCTTGCTCCCTCTCAATCTCTCTCCTCGCTCCCTCTTGCTCTGTCTCCTCATTCCCTCTCTCTCTGTCTCCTTACTCCCTCTCGCACTGATTCATCTCTCCCTCTCGCACTGTCTCCTCGCTCGCTCTCACTCTGTCTCCCCGCTCCCTCTCGCACTGTCTCCTCTCCCCCTCTGGCATTGATACCTCTCTCCCTCTCGCACTGTCTCCTCCCTCCCTCTCGCACTGTCTCCTCGCTCCCTCTGGCACTGTCTAATTGCACCCTCTCGCACTGTGTACTAGCTCCCTCTCGCATTGATTCCTCTCTCCCTCTAGCACTGTCTCCTCCCTCCATCTGGCATTGTCTACTCGCACCCTCTCACTCTGTCTCCTCGCTTCCTCTCAGTCTGTCTCCTCGCACCCTCTGGCACTGTCTCCTCGCTCCCTCTCATACTGTCACCTTGCTCCCTCTGGCTCTGTCTACTCGCACCCTTTCGCACTGTCTCAGAGCTCAATCTCGCACTCTCTCCTCGCTCCCTCTCAACCTGTCTCCTCTCCCCCTTTGGCATTGATTCCTCTCTCCCTCTCGCACTGTCTCCTCCCTCCCGCTCGCACTGATTTTTCTCACCCTCTCGCACCATCTCCTCACTCCCTCTCTCATTCTCTCCTCGCTCCCTCTGGCACTGTCTACTCGCACCCTCTCGCACTGTCTCCTTGCTCCCTCTCAAACTCTCTCCTCGCTCCCTCTCGCTCTGTCTCCTCATTCCCTCTCTCTCTGTCTCCTTAATCCCTCTCGCACTGATTCCTCTCTCCTTCTCGCACTGTGTCCTCCCTCCCTCTGACATTGTCTACTCGCACCCTCTCGCTCTGTCTCCTCGCACCCTCTGGCACTGTCTAATTGCGCCCTCTCGACTGTCTCATAGCTCCCGCTCGCACTGAATCCTCTCTCCGTCTCGCACTGTTTCCACACTCCCTCTCGCTCTGTCTCCTTGCTCCCTCTTGCATTGTCTAATTGCACCCTCTCGCACTGTGTACTAGCTCCCTCTCGCATTGATTCCTCTCACCCTCTCCCACTGTCTCCTCCCTCCCTCTGGCATTGTCTACTCGCACCCTCTCGCTCTGTCTCCTCGCACCCTCTGGCACTGTCTATTTGCACCCTCTCGACTGTCTCATAGCTCCCGCTTTGTCTGAATCCTCTCTTCGTCTCGCAATGTCTCCACCCTCCCTCTCGCTCTGTCTCCTCACTCTCTCTTGCACTGTCTAATTGCACCCTCTCGCACTGTCTCCTCGCTCCCTCTCGCACTGTCTCGTCGCTCCATCTTGCTCTGTCTCCTCGCCCCCTCTGGCATTGTCTACTCGCACCCTCTTGATCTGTCTCTTCGCACCCTCTGGCAATGTGTAATTGCACACTCTCTACTGTCTCATAGCTCCCGCTCGCACTGAATCCTCTCTCCTTCTCGCACTGTCACCACCCTCCCTCTCGCTCAGTCTCCTCGCTCCCTCTGGCACTGTCTAATTGCACCCTCTCGCACTGTCTCCTAGCTCCCTCTCACTCTGTCTCCTCGCTCCCTCTCACTCTGTCTCCTCGCTTCCTCTGGCACTGTCTACTCGCACCCTCTGGTGCTGTCTCCTAGCTCCCTCTTGCACTCTCTCCTCACTCCTTCTCGCACTGTCTCCTCGCTCCCTCTCGCACTCTCTCCTCGCTCCCTCTGGCACTGTCTAGTCGCACCCTCTCGCACTGTCTCCTTGCTCCCTCTCAAACCCTCTCCTCGCTCCCTCTTGCTCTGTCTCCTCATTCCCTCTCTCTCTGTCTCCTTATTCCCTCTCGCACTGATTCCTCTCTCCCTCTCGCACTGTCTCCTCGCTCGCTCTCACTCTGTCTCCCCTTTCCCTCTCGCACTGTCTCAGAGCTCAATATCGCACTCTCTCCTCACTCCCTCTCACACTGTCTCCTCTCTCCCTCTGGAATTGATACCTCTCTCCCTCTCGCACTGTCTCCAACCTCCCTCTCGCACTGTCTCCTCGTTCCCTCTGGCACTGTCTAATTGCACCCTCTCGCACTGTGTACTAGCTCCCTCTCGCATTGATTTCCTCTCTCCCTCTCGCACTGTCTCCTCCCTCCATCTGGCATTGTCTACTCGCACCCTCTCGCTCTGTCTCTTTGCAAACTCGGGCACTGTCTAATTGCACCCTCTCGACTTTCTCATAGCTCCCTCTCGCACTGAATCCTCTCTCCGTCTCGCACTGTCTCCACCAGCCCTGTCGCTCTGTCTCCTCGCTCCCTCTGGCACTCTCTAATTGCACCCTCTCTCACTGTGTACTGGCTCCCTCTGGCATTGATTCTACTCTCCCTCTGGCACTGTCTCCACCCTCCCTCTCGTTCTGTCTTCTCGCTCCCTCAGGCACTGTCTCATTGCACCCTCTCACACTGTCTCCTCGCTCCCTTTGTCAAAGTCTAATTGCACTCTCTCGACTGTCTCAAAGCTCCCGCTCGCACTGAATCCTCTCTCCGTCTCGCACTGTCTCCACCCTCCCTCTTGCTCTGTCTCCTCGCTCCCTCTGGCACTGTCTAATTGCACCCTCTCGCACTGTCTCCTCGCTCCCTCTTGCTCTGTCTCCTCGCTCCCTCTGGCATTGTTTACTCGCACCCTCTCGCTCTGTCTCCTCCCTCCCTCTCGCACTGTCTAATTGTACTCTGTCGACTCTCATAGTTCCCGCTCGCACTGAATCCTCCCTCCGTTTTTCACTGTCTCCAGCCTTCCTCTCGCACTCTCTCCACCCTCCCTCTCGCTCTGTCTTCTCGCTCCCTCAGGCACCGTCTAATTGCACCTTCTCACACTGTCTCCTCGCTCCTTTTGGCAATGTCTAATTGCACTCTCTCGACTGTCTCATAGCTCCCGCTCGCACTGAATCCTCTCTCCGTCTCGCACTGTCTCCACCCTCCCTCTTGCTCTGTCTCCTCGCTCCCTCTGGCACTGTCTAATTGCACCCTCTCACACTGTCTCGTCGCTCCATCTTGCTCTGTCTCCTTGCTCCCTCTGGCATTGTCTACTCGTACCCTCTCGCTCTGTATCTTCGCAAACTCGGGCACTGTCTTATTGCACCCTCTCGACTTTCTCATAGCTCCCGCTCGCACTGAATCCTCTCTCCGTCTCGCACTGTCTCCACCATCCCTGTCGCTCTGTCTCCTCGCTCCCTCTGGCACTGTCTAATTGCACCCTCTCGCACTGTCTCCTCGTTCCGTCTCGCACTGTTTCCTCACTTATCTGGCACTGTCTAATTGCACCCTCTCGCAATGTGTACTAGCTCCCTCTGGCATTGAATCCTCTCTCCCTCTCGCACTGTCTCCTCCCTCCCTCTTGCACTGTTTCTTAGCTCCCTCTGGCACTGTCTAATTGCACCCTCTCGCACTGTCACCTCTCTCCCTCTAACACTGATTCCTCGCTCCCTCTCACTCTGTCTCCTCGCTCCCTCTGGCTCTGTCTACCCGCACCCTCTCGCACTGTCTCGGAGCTCAATCTCGCACTCTCTCCTCGCTCCCTCTCACACTGTCTCCTCTCTCCCTCTGGCATTGATTCCTCTCTCCCTCTCGTACTGACTCCTCCCTCCCTCTCGCACTGTCTCCTCGCTCCCTCTGGCACTGTCTAATTGCACCCTCTCGCACTGTGTACTAGCTCCCTCTCACATTGATTCTTCTCTCCCTCTCGCACTGTCTCGTCCCTCCCTCTCTCACTGTCTCCTAGCTCCCTCTGGCACTGTCTAATTGCACCCTCTCACACTGTCTCCTAGCTCCCTCTCACATTGATTCGTCTCTCCCTCTCGCACTGTCTCCTCGCTCCACCTCGTACTGATTCCTCCCTCCCTCTCAATATGTCTCCTCGCTCCCTCTTGCACTGTCTCCTCCCTCACTGTTGCACTGTCTCCTCACTCCCTCTCACACTGTCTCCTCGCACCAACTTTCTCTGTCTCATCGCTCCCTCTCGCACTGTTTCCTCGCTCCCTCTTGCAATGTCTCATCGCTCCCTCTAACACTGTCACCTTGCACCGTCTCACACTGTCTATTCGTTCCCTCTCGCATTTTCTCCTTGCTCCCTCTCTCACTGTCTCCTCACTCCCTCTTGCACTGTCTCATCGCTCCCTCTCGTCCTGTCTCCTTGCTCTCTCTCACACTGTCTCTTCGCTCCCTCTCGCTCTGTCTCTTCGCTCCCACTGGCTCTGTCTACTCGCACCCTCTTGCATTTCTCCTCGCTCCCTCTCACACTGGCTCCTAGCATTCTCGCACTGTCTCCTCGGTCTCACTCGCTCTGTCTCCTCATTCCCTCTTGCACTGATTTCTCTCTCCCTCTTGCACTGTCTCCTCGCTCCCTCTCACTCTGTCTCCTCGCTCCCTCTCACTCTGTCTCCTCGCTCCCTCTCACTCTGTCTCCTCGCTCCCTCTGGCACTGTCTCCTCGCACCCTCTTGGACTGTCTCCTAGCTCCCTCTTGCAGTCTCTCCTCACTCCCTCTCGCACTGTCTCCTTGCTCCCTCTCGCACTGTCTCCTCGTTCCCTATCGCACAGTCTCCTAGCTCACTCTCGCGCTGACTCCTCTCTTGCTCTCGCACTGTCTCCTCGCTCCCTCTTCCTCTGTCTCCTCGCTCCCTCTGGCATTGTCTAGTCGCACCCTCTCGCTCAGTCACCTCATTCCTTCTCGCACTGTCTCCTCGGTCCCTCTCGCAATGTCACCTTGCTATCTCTCGCGCTGATTCCTCTGTCCCTCTCGCACTGTCTCCTCGCTCCCTCTTGCTCTGTCTCCTTGCTCCTTCTGGCATTGTAACCTCGCTCCCTCTCACATGAATCCTTTCTCCATCTCGCACTGTCTCCACCCTCCCACTCGCTCTGTCTCCTCGCTCCCATTGGCACTGTCTAATTGCACCCTCTCACACTGTCTCCTCGCTCCCTTTGGCACTGTCTAATTGCACCCTCTCGACTGTCTCATAGCTCCCGCTCGCACTGAATCCTCTCTCCATCTCACACTGTCTCCACACCCCCTCTCGCTCTTTCTCCTCGCTCCCTCTGGCACTGTCTAATTGCACCCTCTCGCACTGTGTACTAGCTCCCTCTCGTATTGTTTTCTCTCTCCCTCTGGCATTGTCTCCTCCCTCCCTCTCGCACTGTCTCCTAGCTCCCTCTGGCACTGTCTAATTGCACCCTCTCGCACTGTCTCTTAGCTCCCTCTCGCACTGATTTCTCTCACCCTCTCGCACTGTCTCCTCGCTCCCTTTCGCACTCTCTCCTCCCTCCCTCTGGCACTGTCTACTCGCACCCTCTCGCACTGTTTCCTGGCTCCCTCTCGCACTGATTCCTCTCTGCCTCTCGCACTGTCTCTTCGCTCACTCTCACTTTGTCTCCCTGCTCCCTCTCGCAATGTCTCAGAGCTCAATCTCGCACTCTCTCCTCACTCCCTCTCTCACTGTCTCCTCTCTCCCTCTGGCATTGATTCCTCTCTCCCTCTCGAACTGTCTTCTCCCTCTCTCTCGCACTGTCTCCTCGCTCCCTCTGGCACTGTGTAATTGCACCCTCTCGCACTGTGTACTAGCTCCCTCTCGCATTGATTCCTCTCTCCCTCTCGCACTGTCTCCTCCCTCCCTCTGGCATTGTCTACTCGCACCCTCTCGCACTGTTTCCTTGCTCCCTCTCGCACTGATTCCTCTCTGCCTCTCGCACTGTCTCTTCGCTCGCTCTCACTTTGTCTCCCTGCTCCCTCTCGCAATGTCTCAGAGCTCAATCTCGCACTCTCTCCTCACTCCATCTCTCACTGTCTCCTCTCTCCCTCTGGCATTGATTCCTCTCTCCCTCTCGAACTGTCTCCTCCCTCTCTCTCGCACTGTCTCCTCGCTCCCTCTGGCACTGTGTAATTGCACCCTCTCGCACTGTCTCCTCCCTCCCTCTGGCATTGTCTACTCGCACCCTCTCGATCTGTCTCCTCGCACCCTCTGGCACTGTCTAATTGCACCCTCTCGACTGTCTCATAGCTCCCGCTCACAATTAATCCTCTCTCCATCTAGTACTGTCTCCACCCTCCCTCTCGCTCTGTCTCCTCGCTCTCTCTCGCACTGTCTAATTGCACCCTCTCACACTGTCTCCTCGCACCCTCTTGCACTTCTCGTCGCTCCATCTTGCTCTGTCTCTTCGCCCCCTCTGGCATTGTCTACTCGCACCCTCTCGATCTGTCTCCTCGCACCCTCTGGCACTGTGTAATTGCACCCTCTCGAATGTCTCATAGCTTCCGCTCACACTGAATCCGCTCTCCTTCTCGCACTGTCTCCACCCACCCTCTCGCTCTGTCTCCTCACTCCCTCTGGCACTGTATAATTGCACCCTCTCGCACTGTGTAATAGCTCCCTCTCGCATTGCTTCCTCTCTCCCTCTCGCACTGTCTCCTCCCTCCCTCTGGCATTGTCTACTCGCACCCTCTTGCTCTGTCTCCTCGCACCCTCTGGCACTGTCTAATTGCACCCTCTCAACTGTCTCATAGCTGCCGCTCGCACTGAATCCTCTCTACGTCTCGTACTGTCTCAACCCTCCCTCTCGCTCTGTCTCCTCGTTCTCTCTCGCACTGTCTAATTGCACCCTCTCACACCGTGTACTAGCTCCCTCTCGCATTGATTCCTCTCACCCTCTCGCACTGTCTCCTAGCTCCCTCTGGCACTGTCTCCTCGCTCCCTCTCGTCCTGTCTCCTTGCTCTCTCTCGCACTGTCTAATTGCACCCCCTCGCACTGTCTACTCGTTCCCTCTCGCACGGTCTCGTCTCTCCATCTTGCTCTGTCTCCTCGCCCCCTCTGGCATTGTCTACTTTCACCCTCTTGATCTGTCTCCTCGCACCATCTGGCACTGTGTAATTGCACCGTCTCGACTGTCTCATAGCTCCCGCTCGCACTGAATCCTCTCTCCTTATCGCACTGTCTCCACCCACCCTCTCGCTCTGTCTCCTCACTCCCTCTGGCAATGTCTTGTTGCACTCTCCCGCACAGTCTCTTAGCTCCTTGTCACACTGATTCGTCTCTCCCTCTCACACTGTCTCCTCGCTCCCTCTCTCTCTGTCTCCTCGCTTCCTCTGGCACTGTCTACTCGCACCCTCTGGGGCTGTCTCCTAGCTCCCTCTTGCACTCTCTCCTCACTCCTTCTGGCACTGTCTCCTCGCACCCTCTCACGCTGTCTCATTGCTCCCTCTCGCACTCTCTCCTCGCTCCCTCTGGCACTGTCTACTCCCACCCTCTCGCACTGTCTCCTTGCTCCCTCTCAATCTCTCTCCTCGCTCCCTCTTGCTCTGTCTCCTCATTCCCTCTCTCTCTGTCTCCTTATTCCCTCTCGCACTGATTCATCTCTCCCTCTCGCACTGTCTCCTCGCTCGCTCTCACTCTGTCTCCCCGCTCCCTCTCGCACTGTCTCCTCTCCCCCTCTGGCATTGATACCTCTCTCCCTCTCGCACTGTCTCCTCCCTCCCTCTCGCACTGTCTCCTCGCTCCCTCTGGCACTGTCTAATTGCACCCTCTCGCACTGTGTACTAGCTCCCTCTCGCATTGATTCCTCTCTCCCTCTAGCACTGTCTCCTCCCTCCATCTGGCATTGTCTACTCGCACCCTCTCACTCTGTCTCCTCGCTTCCTCTCAGTCTGTCTCCTCGCACCCTCTGGCACTGTCTCCTCGCTCCCTCTCATACTGTCACCTTGCTCCCTCTGGCTCTGTCTACTCGCACCCTTTCGCACTGTCTCAGAGCTCAATCTCGCACTCTCTCCTCGCTCCCTCTCAACCTGTCTCCTCTCCCCCTTTGGCATTGATTCCTCTCTCCCTCTCGCACTGTCTCCTCCCTCCCGCTCGCACTGATTTTTCTCACCCTCTCGCACCATCTCCTCACTCCCTCTCTCATTCTCTCCTCGCTCCCTCTGGCACTGTCTACTCGCACCCTCTCGCACTGTCTCCTTGCTCCCTCTCAAACTCTCTCCTCGCTCCCTCTCGCTCTGTCTCCTCATTCCCTCTCTCTCTGTCTCCTTAATCCCTCTCGCACTGATTCCTCTCTCCTTCTCGCACTGTGTCCTCCCTCCCTCTGACATTGTCTACTCGCACCCTCTCGCTCTGTCTCCTCGCACCCTCTGGCACTGTCTAATTGCGCCCTCTCGACTGTCTCATAGCTCCCGCTCGCACTGAATCCTCTCTCCGTCTCGCACTGTTTCCACACTCCCTCTCGCTCTGTCTCCTTGCTCCCTCTTGCATTGTCTAATTGCACCCTCTCGCACTGTGTACTAGCTCCCTCTCGCATTGATTCCTCTCACCCTCTCCCACTGTCTCCTCCCTCCCTCTGGCATTGTCTACTCGCACCCTCTCGCTCTGTCTCCTCGCACCCTCTGGCACTGTCTATTTGCACCCTCTCGACTGTCTCATAGCTCCCGCTTTGTCTGAATCCTCTCTTCGTCTCGCAATGTCTCCACCCTCCCTCTCGCTCTGTCTCCTCACTCTCTCTTGCACTGTCTAATTGCACCCTCTCGCACTGTCTCCTCGCTCCCTCTGGCACTGTGTAATTGCACCCTCTCGCACTGTGTACTAGCTCCCTCTCGCATTGATTCCTCTCTCCCTCTCGCACTGTCTCCTCCCTCCCTCTGGCATTGTCTACTCGCACCCTCTCGCACTGTTTCCTTGCTCCCTCTCGCACTGATTCCTCTCTGCCTCTCACACTGTCTCTTCGCTCGCTCTCACTTTGTCTCCCTGCTCCCTCTCGCAATTTCTCAGAGCTCAATCTCGCACTCTCTCCTCACTCCATCTCTCACTGTCTCCTCTCTCCCTCTGGCATTGATTGCTCTCTCCCTCTCGAACTGTCTCCTCCCTCTCTCTCGCACTGTCTCCTCGCTCCCTCTGGCACTGTGTAATTGCACCCTCTCGCACTGTCTCCTCCCTCCCTCTGGCATTGTCTACTCGCACCCTCTCGATCTGTCTCCTCGCACCCTCTGGCACTGTCTAATTGCACCCTCTCGACTGTCTCATAGCTCCCGCTCACAATTAATCCTCTCTCCATCTAGTACTGTCTCCACCCTCCCTCTCGCTCTGTCTCCTCGCTCTCTCTCGCACTGTCTAATTGCACCCTCTCACACTGTCTCCTCGCACCCTCTTGCACTTCTCGTCGCTCCATCTTGCTCTGTCTCTTCGCCCCCTCTGGCATTGTCTACTCGCACCCTCTCGATCTGTCTCCTCGCACCCTCTGGCACTGTGTAATTGCACCCTCTCGAATGTCTCATAGCTTCCGCTCACACTGAATCCGCTCTCCTTCTCGCACTGTCTCCACCCACCCTCTCGCTCTGTCTCCTCACTCCCTCTGGCACTGTATAATTGCACCCTCTCGCACTGTGTAATAGCTCCCTCTCGCATTGCTTCCTCTCTCCCTCTCGCACTGTCTCCTCCCTCCCTCTGGCATTGTCTACTCGCACCCTCTTGCTCTGTCTCCTCGCACCCTCTGGCACTGTCTAATTGCACCCTCTCAACTGTCTCATAGCTGCCGCTCGCACTGAATCCTCTCTACGTCTCGTACTGTCTCAACCCTCCCTCTCGCTCTGTCTCCTCGTTCTCTCTCGCACTGTCTAATTGCACCCTCTCACACCGTGTACTAGCTCCCTCTCGCATTGATTCCTCTCTCCCTCTCGCACTGTCTCCTAGCTCCCTCTGGCACTGTCTCCTCGCTCCCTCTCGTCCTGTCTCCTTGCTCTCTCTCGCACTGTCTAATTGCACCCCCTCGCACTGTCTACTCGTTCCCTCTCGCACGGTCTCGTCTCTCCATCTTGCTCTGTCTCCTCGCCCCCTCTGGCATTGTCTACTTTCACCCTCTTGATCTGTCTCCTCGCACCATCTGGCACTGTGTAATTGCACCGTCTCGACTGTCTCATAGCTCCCGCTCGCACTGAATCCTCTCTCCTTATCGCACTGTCTCCACCCACCCTCTCGCTCTGTCTCCTCACTCCCTCTGGCAATGTCTTGTTGCACTCTCCCGCACAGTCTCTTAGCTCCTTGTCACACTGATTCGTCTCTCCCTCTCACACTGTCTCCTCGCTCCCTCTCTCTTTGTCTCCTCGCTTCCTCTGGCACTGTCTACTCGCACCCTCTGGGGCTGTCTCCTAGCTCCCTCTTGCACTCTCTCCTCACTCCTTCTGGCACTGTCTCCTCGCACCCTCTCACGCTGTCTCATTGCTCCCTCTCGCACTCTCTCCTCGCTCCCTCTGGCACTGTCTACTCCCACCCTCTCGCACTGTCTCCTTGCTCCCTCTCAATCTCTCTCCTCGCTCCCTCTTGCTCTGTCTCCTCATTCCCTCTCTCTCTGTCTCCTTACTCCCTCTCGCACTGATTCATCTCTCCCTCTCGCACTGTCTCCTCGCTCGCTCTCACTCTGTCTCCCCGCTCCCTCTCGCACTGTCTCCTCTCCCCCTCTGGCATTGATACCTCTCTCCCTCTCGCACTGTCTCCTCCCTCCCTCTCGCACTGTCTCCTCGCTCCCTCTGGCACTGTCTAATTGCACCCTCTCGCACTGTGTACTAGCTCCCTCTCGCATTGATTCCTCTCTCCCTCTAGCACTGTCTCCTCCCTCCATCTGGCATTGTCTACTCGCACCCTCTCACTCTGTCTCCTCGCTTCCTCTCAGTCTGTCTCCTCGCACCCTCTGGCACTGTCTCCTCGCTCCCTCTCATACTGTCACCTTGCTCCCTCTGGCTCTGTCTACTCGCACCCTTTCGCACTGTCTCAGAGCTCAATCTCGCACTCTCTCCTCGCTCCCTCTCAACCTGTCTCCTCTCCCCCTTTGGCATTGATTCCTCTCTCCCTCTCGCACTGTCTCCTCCCTCCCGCTCGCACTGATTTTTCTCACCCTCTCGCACCATCTCCTCACTCCCTCTCTCATTCTCTCCTCGCTCCCTCTGGCACTGTCTACTCGCACCCTCTCGCACTGTCTCCTTGCTCCCTCTCAAACTCTCTCCTCGCTCCCTCTCGCTCTGTCTCCTCATTCCCTCTCTCTCTGTCTCCTTAATCCCTCTCGCACTGATTCCTCTCTCCTTCTCGCACTGTGTCCTCCCTCCCTCTGACATTGTCTACTCGCACCCTCTCGCTCTGTCTCCTCGCACCCTCTGGCACTGTCTAATTGCGCCCTCTCGACTGTCTCATAGCTCCCGCTCGCACTGAATCCTCTCTCCGTCTCGCACTGTTTCCACACTCCCTCTCGCTCTGTCTCCTTGCTCCCTCTTGCATTGTCTAATTGCACCCTCTCGCACTGTGTACTAGCTCCCTCTCGCATTGATTCCTCTCACCCTCTCCCACTGTCTCCTCCCTCCCTCTGGCATTGTCTACTCGCACCCTCTCGCTCTGTCTCCTCGCACCCTCTGGCACTGTCTATTTGCACCCTCTCGACTGTCTCATAGCTCCCGCTTTGTCTGAATCCTCTCTTCGTCTCGCAATGTCTCCACCCTCCCTCTCGCTCTGTCTCCTCACTCTCTCTTGCACTGTCTAATTGCACCCTCTCGCACTGTCTCCTCGCTCCCTCTCGCACTGTCTCGTCGCTCCATCTTGCTCTGTCTCCTCGCCCCCTCTGGCATTGTCTACTCGCACCCTCTTGATCTGTCTCTTCGCACCCTCTGGCAATGTGTAATTGCACACTCTCTACTGTCTCATAGCTCCCGCTCGCACTGAATCCTCTCTCCTTCTCGCACTGTCACCACCCTCCCTCTCGCTCAGTCTCCTCGCTCCCTCTGGCACTGTCTAATTGCACCCTCTCGCACTGTCTCCTAGCTCCCTCTCACTCTGTCTCCTCGCTCCCTCTCACTCTGTCTCCTCGCTTCCTCTGGCACTGTCTACTCGCACCCTCTGGTGCTGTCTCCTAGCTCCCTCTTGCACTCTCTCCTCACTCCTTCTCGCACTGTCTCCTCGCTCCCTCTCGCACTCTCTCCTCGCTCCCTCTGGCACTGTCTAGTCGCACCCTCTCGCACTGTCTCCTTGCTCCCTCTCAAACCCTCTCCTCGCTCCCTCTTGCTCTGTCTCCTCATTCCCTCTCTCTCTGTCTCCTTATTCCCTCTCGCACTGATTCCTCTCTCCCTCTCGCACTGTCTCCTCGCTCGCTCTCACTCTGTCTCCCCTTTCCCTCTCGCACTGTCTCAGAGCTCAATATCGCACTCTCTCCTCACTCCCTCTCACACTGTCTCCTCTCTCCCTCTGGAATTGATACCTCTCTCCCTCTCGCACTGTCTCCAACCTCCCTCTCGCACTGTCTCCTCGTTCCCTCTGGCACTGTCTAATTGCACCCTCTCGCACTGTGTACTAGCTCCCTCTCGCATTGATTTCCTCTCTCCCTCTCGCACTGTCTCCTCCCTCCATCTGGCATTGTCTACTCGCACCCTCTCGCTCTGTCTCTTTGCAAACTCGGGCACTGTCTAATTGCACCCTCTCGACTTTCTCATAGCTCCCTCTCGCACTGAATCCTCTCTCCGTCTCGCACTGTCTCCACCAGCCCTGTCGCTCTGTCTCCTCGCTCCCTCTGGCACTCTCTAATTGCACCCTCTCTCACTGTGTACTGGCTCCCTCTGGCATTGATTCTACTCTCCCTCTGGCACTGTCTCCACCCTCCCTCTCGTTCTGTCTTCTCGCTCCCTCAGGCACTGTCTCATTGCACCCTCTCACACTGTCTCCTCGCTCCCTTTGTCAAAGTCTAATTGCACTCTCTCGACTGTCTCAAAGCTCCCGCTCGCACTGAATCCTCTCTCCGTCTCGCACTGTCTCCACCCTCCCTCTTGCTCTGTCTCCTCGCTCCCTCTGGCACTGTCTAATTGCACCCTCTCGCACTGTCTCCTCGCTCCCTCTTGCTCTGTCTCCTCGCTCCCTCTGGCATTGTTTACTCGCACCCTCTCGCTCTGTCTCCTCCCTCCCTCTCGCACTGTCTAATTGTACTCTGTCGACTCTCATAGTTCCCGCTCGCACTGAATCCTCCCTCCGTTTTTCACTGTCTCCAGCCTTCCTCTCGCACTCTCTCCACCCTCCCTCTCGCTCTGTCTTCTCGCTCCCTCAGGCACCGTCTAATTGCACCTTCTCACACTGTCTCCTCGCTCCTTTTGGCAATGTCTAATTGCACTCTCTCGACTGTCTCATAGCTCCCGCTCGCACTGAATCCTCTCTCCGTCTCGCACTGTCTCCACCCTCCCTCTTGCTCTGTCTCCTCGCTCCCTCTGGCACTGTCTAATTGCACCCTCTCACACTGTCTCGTCGCTCCATCTTGCTCTGTCTCCTTGCTCCCTCTGGCATTGTCTACTCGTACCCTCTCGCTCTGTATCTTCGCAAACTCGGGCACTGTCTTATTGCACCCTCTCGACTTTCTCATAGCTCCCGCTCGCACTGAATCCTCTCTCCGTCTCGCACTGTCTCCACCATCCCTGTCGCTCTGTCTCCTCGCTCCCTCTGGCACTGTCTAATTGCACCCTCTCGCACTGTCTCCTCGTTCCGTCTCGCACTGTTTCCTCACTTATCTGGCACTGTCTAATTGCACCCTCTCGCAATGTGTACTAGCTCCCTCTGGCATTGAATCCTCTCTCCCTCTCGCACTGTCTCCTCCCTCCCTCTTGCACTGTTTCTTAGCTCCCTCTGGCACTGTCTAATTGCACCCTCTCGCACTGTCACCTCTCTCCCTCTAACACTGATTCCTCGCTCCCTCTCACTCTGTCTCCTCGCTCCCTCTGGCTCTGTCTACCCGCACCCTCTCGCACTGTCTCGGAGCTCAATCTCGCACTCTCTCCTCGCTCCCTCTCACACTGTCTCCTCTCTCCCTCTGGCATTGATTCCTCTCTCCCTCTCGTACTGACTCCTCCCTCCCTCTCGCACTGTCTCCTCGCTCCCTCTGGCACTGTCTAATTGCACCCTCTCGCACTGTGTACTAGCTCCCTCTCACATTGATTCTTCTCTCCCTCTCGCACTGTCTCGTCCCTCCCTCTCTCACTGTCTCCTAGCTCCCTCTGGCACTGTCTAATTGCACCCTCTCACACTGTCTCCTAGCTCCCTCTCACATTGATTCGTCTCTCCCTCTCGCACTGTCTCCTCGCTCCACCTCGTACTGATTCCTCCCTCCCTCTCAATATGTCTCCTCGCTCCCTCTTGCACTGTCTCCTCCCTCACTGTTGCACTGTCTCCTCACTCCCTCTCACACTGTCTCCTCGCACCAACTTTCTCTGTCTCATCGCTCCCTCTCGCACTGTTTCCTCGCTCCCTCTTGCAATGTCTCATCGCTCCCTCTAACACTGTCACCTTGCACCGTCTCACACTGTCTATTCGTTCCCTCTCGCATTTTCTCCTTGCTCCCTCTCTCACTGTCTCCTCACTCCCTCTTGCACTGTCTCATCGCTCCCTCTCGTCCTGTCTCCTTGCTCTCTCTCACACTGTCTCTTCGCTCCCTCTCGCTCTGTCTCTTCGCTCCCACTGGCTCTGTCTACTCGCACCCTCTTGCATTTCTCCTCGCTCCCTCTCACACTGGCTCCTAGCATTCTCGCACTGTCTCCTCGGTCTCACTCGCTCTGTCTCCTCATTCCCTCTTGCACTGATTTCTCTCTCCCTCTTGCACTGTCTCCTCGCTCCCTCTCACTCTGTCTCCTCGCTCCCTCTCACTCTGTCTCCTCGCTCCCTCTCACTCTGTCTCCTCGCTCCCTCTGGCACTGTCTCCTCGCACCCTCTTGGACTGTCTCCTAGCTCCCTCTTGCAGTCTCTCCTCACTCCCTCTCGCACTGTCTCCTTGCTCCCTCTCGCACTGTCTCCTCGTTCCCTATCGCACAGTCTCCTAGCTCACTCTCGCGCTGACTCCTCTCTTGCTCTCGCACTGTCTCCTCGCTCCCTCTTCCTCTGTCTCCTCGCTCCCTCTGGCATTGTCTAGTCGCACCCTCTCGCTCAGTCACCTCATTCCTTCTCGCACTGTCTCCTCGGTCCCTCTCGCAATGTCACCTTGCTATCTCTCGCGCTGATTCCTCTGTCCCTCTCGCACTGTCTCCTCGCTCCCTCTTGCTCTGTCTCCTTGCTCCTTCTGGCATTGTAACCTCGCTCCCTCTCACATGAATCCTTACTCCATCTCGCACTGTCTCCACCCTCCCACTCGCTCTGTCTCCTCGCTCCCATTGGCACTGTCTAATTGCACCCTCTCACACTGTCTCCTCGCTCCCTTTGGCACTGTCTAATTGCACCCTCTCGACTGTCTCATAGCTCCCGCTCGCACTGAATCCTCTCTCCATCTCACACTGTCTCCACACCCCCTCTCGCTCTTTCTCCTCGCTCCCTCTGGCACTGTCTAATTGCACCCTCTCGCACTGTGTACTAGCTCCCTCTCGCATTGTTTTCTCTCTCCCTCTGGCATTGTCTCCTCCCTCCCTCTCGCACTGTCTCCTAGCTCCCTCTGGCACTGTCTAATTGCACCCTCTCGCACTGTCTCTTAGCTCCCTCTCGCACTGATTTCTCTCACCCTCTCGCACTGTCTCCTCGCTCCCTTTCGCACTCTCTCCTCCCTCCCTCTGGCACTGTCTACTCGCACCCTCTCGCACTGTTTCCTGGCTCCCTCTCGCACTGATTCCTCTCTGCCTCTCGCACTGTCTCTTCGCTCACTCTCACTTTGTCTCCCTGCTCCCTCTCGCAATGTCTCAGAGCTCAATCTCGCACTCTCTCCTCACTCCCTCTCTCACTGTCTCCTCTCTCCCTCTGGCATTGATTCCTCTCTCCCTCTCGAACTGTCTTCTCCCTCTCTCTCGCACTGTCTCCTCGCTCCCTCTGGCACTGTGTAATTGCACCCTCTCGCACTGTGTACTAGCTCCCTCTCGCATTGATTCCTCTCTCCCTCTCGCACTGTCTCCTCCCTCCCTCTGGCATTGTCTACTCGCACCCTCTCGCACTGTTTCCTTGCTCCCTCTCGCACTGATTCCTCTCTGCCTCTCGCACTGTCTCTTCGCTCGCTCTCACTTTGTCTCCCTGCTCCCTCTCGCAATGTCTCAGAGCTCAATCTCGCACTCTCTCCTCACTCCATCTCTCACTGTCTCCTCTCTCCCTCTGGCATTGATTCCTCTCTCCCTCTCGAACTGTCTCCTCCCTCTCTCTCGCACTGTCTCCTCGCTCCCTCTGGCACTGTGTAATTGCACCCTCTCGCACTGTCTCCTCCCTCCCTCTGGCATTGTCTACTCGCACCCTCTCGATCTGTCTCCTCGCACCCTCTGGCACTGTCTAATTGCACCCTCTCGACTGTCTCATAGCTCCCGCTCACAATTAATCCTCTCTCCATCTAGTACTGTCTCCACCCTCCCTCTCGCTCTGTCTCCTCGCTCTCTCTCGCACTGTCTAATTGCACCCTCTCACACTGTCTCCTCGCACCCTCTTGCACTTCTCGTCGCTCCATCTTGCTCTGTCTCTTCGCCCCCTCTGGCATTGTCTACTCGCACCCTCTCGATCTGTCTCCTCGCACCCTCTGGCACTGTGTAATTGCACCCTCTCGAATGTCTCATAGCTTCCGCTCACACTGAATCCGCTCTCCTTCTCGCACTGTCTCCACCCACCCTCTCGCTCTGTCTCCTCACTCCCTCTGGCACTGTATAATTGCACCCTCTCGCACTGTGTAATAGCTCCCTCTCGCATTGCTTCCTCTCTCCCTCTCGCACTGTCTCCTCCCTCCCTCTGGCATTGTCTACTCGCACCCTCTTGCTCTGTCTCCTCGCACCCTCTGGCACTGTCTAATTGCACCCTCTCGCACTGTCTCTTAGCTCCCTCTCGCACTGATTTCTCTCACCCTCTCGCACTGTCTCCTCGCTCCCTTTCGCACTCTCTCCTCCCTCCCTCTGGCACTGTCTACTCGCACCCTCTCGCACTGTTTCCTGGCTCCCTCTCGCACTGATTCCTCTCTGCCTCTCGCACTGTCTCTTCGCTCACTCTCACTTTGTCTCCCTGCTCCCTCTCGCAATGTCTCAGAGCTCAATCTCGCACTCTCTCCTCACTCCCTCTCTCACTGTCTCCTCTCTCCCTCTGGCATTGATTCCTCTCTCCCTCTCGAACTGTCTTCTCCCTCTCTCTCGCACTGTCTCCTCGCTCCCTCTGGCACTGTGTAATTGCACCCTCTCGCACTGTGTACTAGCTCCCTCTCGCATTGATTCCTCTCTCCCTCTCGCACTGTCTCCTCCCTCCCTCTGGCATTGTCTACTCGCACCCTCTCGCACTGTTTCCTTGCTCCCTCTCGCACTGATTCCTCTCTGCCTCTCGCACTGTCTCTTCGCTCGCTCTCACTTTGTCTCCCTGCTCCCTCTCGCAATGTCTCAGAGCTCAATCTCGCACTCTCTCCTCACTCCATCTCTCACTGTCTCCTCTCTCCCTCTGGCATTGATTCCTCTCTCCCTCTCGAACTGTCTCCTCCCTCTCTCTCGCACTGTCTCCTCGCTCCCTCTGGCACTGTGTAATTGCACCCTCTCGCACTGTCTCCTCCCTCCCTCTGGCATTGTCTACTCGCACCCTCTCGATCTGTCTCCTCGCACCCTCTGGCACTGTCTAATTGCACCCTCTCGACTGTCTCATAGCTCCCGCTCACAATTAATCCTCTCTCCATCTAGTACTGTCTCCACCCTCCCTCTCGCTCTGTCTCCTCGCTCTCTCTCGCACTGTCTAATTGCACCCTCTCACACTGTCTCCTCGCACCCTCTTGCACTTCTCGTCGCTCCATCTTGCTCTGTCTCTTCGCCCCCTCTGGCATTGTCTACTCGCACCCTCTTGCTCTGTCTCCTCGCACCCTCTGGCACTGTCTAATTGCACCCTCTCAACTGTCTCATAGCTGCCGCTCGCACTGAATCCTCTCTACGTCTCGTACTGTCTCAACCCTCCCTCTCGCTCTGTCTCCTCGTTCTCTCTCGCACTGTCTAATTGCACCCTCTCACACCGTGTACTAGCTCCCTCTCGCATTGATTCCTCTCTCCCTCTCGCACTGTCTCCTAGCTCCCTCTGGCACTGTCTCCTCGCTCCCTCTCGTCCTGTCTCCTTGCTCTCTCTCGCACTGTCTAATTGCACCCCCTCGCACTGTCTACTCGTTCCCTCTCGCACGGTCTCGTCTCTCCATCTTGCTCTGTCTCCTCGCCCCCTCTGGCATTGTCTACTTTCACCCTCTTGATCTGTCTCCTCGCACCCTCTGGCACTGTGTAATTGCACCGTCTCGACTGTCTCATAGCTCCCGCTCGCACTGAATCCTCTCTCCTTATCGCACTGTCTCCACCCACCCTCTCGCTCTGTCTCCTCACTCCCTCTGGCAATGTCTTGTTGCACTCTCCCGCACAGTCTCCTAGCTCCTTGTCACACTGATTCGTCTCTCCCTCTCACACTGTCTCCTCGCTCCCTCTCTCTCTGTCTCCTCGCTTCCTCTGGCACTGTCTACTCGCACCCTCTGGGGCTGTCTCCTAGCTCCCTCTTGCACTCTCTCCTCACTCCTTCTGGCACTGTCTCCTCGCACCCTCTCACGCTGTCTCATTGCTCCCTCTCGCACTCTCTCCTCGCTCCCTCTGGCACTGTCTACTCCCACCCTCTCGCACTGTCTCCTTGCTCCCTCTCAATCTCTCTCCTCACTCCCTCTTGCTCTGTCTCCTCATTCCCTCTCTCTCTGTCTCCTTATTCCCTCTCGCACTGATTCATCTCTCCCTCTCGCACTGTCTCCTCGCTCGCTCTCACTCTGTCTCCCCGCTCCCTCTCGCACTGTCTCCTCTCCCCCTCTGGCATTGATACCTCTCTCCCTCTCGCACTGTCTCCTCCCTCCCTCTCGCACTGTCTCCTCGCTCCCTCTGGCACTGTCTAATTGCACCCTCTCGCACTGTGTACTAGCTCCCTCTCGCATTGATTCCTCTCTCCCTCTAGCACTGTCTCCTCCCTCCATCTGGCATTGTCTACTCGCACCCTCTCACTCTGTCTCCTCGCTTCCTCTCAGTCTGTCTCCTCGCACCCTCTGGCACTGTCTCCTCGCTCCCTCTCATACTGTCACCTTGCTCCCTCTGGCTCTGTCTACTCGCACCCTTTCGCACTGTCTCAGAGCTCAATCTCGCACTCTCTCCTCGCTCCCTCTCAACCTGTCTCCTCTCCCCCTTTGGCATTGATTCCTCTCTCCCTCTCGCACTGTCTCCTCCCTCCCGCTCGCACTGATTTTTCTCACCCTCTCGCACCATCTCCTCACTCCCTCTCTCATTCTCTCCTCGCTCCCTCTGGCACTGTCTACTCGCACCCTCTCGCACTGTCTCCTTGCTCCCTCTCAAACTCTCTCCTCGCTCCCTCTCGCTCTGTCTCCTCATTCCCTCTCTCTCTGTCTCCTTAATCCCTCTCGCACTGATTCCTCTCTCCCTCTCGCACTGTGTCCTCCCTCCCTCTGACATTGTCTACTCGCACCCTCTCGCTCTGTCTCCTCGCACCCTCTGGCACTGTCTAATTGCGCCCTCTCGACTGTCTCATAGCTCCCGCACGCACTGAATCCTCTCTCCGTCTCGCACTGTTTCCACACTCCCTCTCGCTCTGTCTCCTTGCTCCCTCTTGCATTGTCTAATTGCACCCTCTCGCACTGTGTACTAGCTCCCTCTCGCATTGATTCCTCTCACCCTCTCCCACTGTCTCCTCCCTCCCTCTGGCATTGTCTACTCGCACCCTCTCGCTCTGTCTCCTCGCACCCTCTGGCACTGTCTATTTGCACCCTCTCGACTGTCTCATAGCTCCCGCTTTGTCTGAATCCTCTCTTCGTCTCGCAATGTCTCCACCCTCCCTCTCGCTCTGTCTCCTCACTCTCTCTTGCACTGTCTAATTGCACCCTCTCGCACTGTCTCCTCGCTCCCTCTCGCACTGTCTCGTCGCTCCATCTTGCTCTGTCTCCTCGCCCCCTCTGGCATTGTCTACTCGCACCCTCTTGATCTGTCTCTTCGCACCCTCTGGCAATGTGTAATTGCACACTCTCTACTGTCTCATAGCTCCCGCTCGCACTGAATCCTCTCTCCTTCTCGCACTGTCACCACCCTCCCTCTCGCTCAGTCTCCTCGCTCCCTCTGGCACTGTCTAATTGCACCCTCTCGCACTGTCTCCTAGCTCCCTCTCACTCTGTCTCCTCGCTCCCTCTCACTCTGTCTCCTCGCTTCCTCTGGCACTGTCTACTCGCACCCTCTGGTGCTGTCTCCTAGCTCCCTCTTGCACTCTCTCCTCACTCCTTCTCGCACTGTCTCCTCGCTCCCTCTCGCACTCTCTCCTCGCTCCCTCTGGCACTGTCTAGTCGCACCCTCTCGCACTGTCTCCTTGCTCCCTCTCAAACCCTCTCCTCGCTCCCTCTTGCTCTGTCTCCTCATTCCCTCTCTCTCTGTCTCCTTATTCCCTCTCGCACTGATTCCTCTCTCCCTCTCGCACTGTCTCCTCGCTCGCTCTCACTCTGTCTCCCCTTTCCCTCTCGCACTGTCTCAGAGCTCAATATCGCACTCTCTCCTCACTCCCTCTCACACTGTCTGCTCTATCCTTCTGGCATTGATTCCTCTCTCCCTCTCGCACTGTCTCCTCCCTCCCTCTCGCACTGTATCCTCGTTCCCTCTGGCACTGTCTAATTGCACCCTCTCGCACTGTGTACAAGTTCCCTCTCGCAATGATTCCTCTCTCCCTCTCGCACTGTCTCCTCCCTCCCTCTGACATTGTCTACTCGCACCCTCTCGCTCTGTCTTGTCACACCCTCTGGCACTGTCTAATTGCACCCTATCGACTGTCTCATAGCTCCCGCTCGCACTGAATCCTCTCTCGGTCTCGCACTTTCTCCACCCTCCCTCTCGCTCTGTCTCCTCGCTCTCTCTCGTGCTGTCTAATTGCACCCTCTCTCACTGTCTCCTAGCTCCCTCTCGCAAAGTCTCATCGCTCCATCTTGCTCTGTCTCCTCGCCCCCTCTGGCATTGTCTACTCGCACCCTCTCGCTCTGTCTCCACGCTCCCTCTGGCACTGTCTAACTGCACCCTCTTGCACTGTCTCCTAGCTCCCTCTCACACTGATTCGTCTCTCCCTCTCGCACTGTCTCCTCGCTCCCTCTGACTCTGTCTCCTCGCACCCTCTGGCACTGTCTCCTCGCTCCCTCTCATACTGTCACCTCGCTCCCTCTGGCTCTGTCTACTCGCACCCTTTCGCACTGTCTCAGAGCTCAATCTCGCACTCTCTCCTCACTCCCTCTCACATGTCTCCTCTCTCCCTCTGGCATTGATTCCTCTCTCCCTCTTGCTCTGTCTCCTCACTCCCTCTCGCACTCTCTCCTCGCTCCCTCTGGCACTGCCTACTCGCACCCTCTCACACTGTCTTCTTGCTCCCTCTCAAACTCTCTCCTCGCTCCCTATCACTCTGTCTCCTCATTCCCTCTCTCTCTGTCTCCTTAATCCCTCTCGCACTGATTCCTCTCTTCCTCTCGCATTGTCTCCTCGCTCGCTCTCACTCTGTCTCCCTGCTCCCTCTCGCACTGTCTCCTCTCTCCCTGTCACATTGTCTCCTCTCTCCCTCCGGCATTGATACCTCTCTCCCTCTCGCACTGTCTCCTCCCTCCCTCTCGCACTGTCTCCTCACTCCCTCTTGCACTGTCTAATTGCACCCTCTCGCACTGTGTAATAGCTCCCTCTTGCATTGATTCCTCTCTCCCTCTTGCACTGTGTCCTCCCTCCCTCTGGCATTGTGTACTCGCACCCTCTCGCTCTGTCTCATCGCACCCTCTGGCACGGTTTAATTGCACCCTCTCGCACTGTCTCCTAGCTTCCTCTCGCACTGATTCCTCTCACTCTCTCGCGCTGTCTCCTCGCTCCCTCTCGCACTCTCTCCTCGCTCCCTCTGGCACTGTCTCCTCACTCCCTCTCGCACTCTCTCCTTGCTCCCTCTGGCACTGTCTACTCGCACCCTCTCGCACTGTCTCCTTGCTCCCTCTCAAACTCTCTCCTCGCTCCCTCTCACTCTGTCTCCTCATTCCCTCTCTCTCTGTCTCCTTAATCCCTCTTGCACTGATTCCTCTCTCCCTCTCGCACTGTCTCCTCGCTCGCTCTCACTCTGTCTCCCCACTCCCTCTCGCACTGTCTCCTCTCTCCCTGTCACACTGTCTCCTCTCTCCCTCTGGCATTGATTCCTCTCTCCCTCTCGCACTGTCTCCTCCCTCCCTCTCGCACTGTCTCCTCGCTCACTCTGGCACTGTCTAATTGCACCCTCTCACTCTGTGTACTAGCTCCCTCTCGCATTGATTCCTCTCTCCCTCTCGCACTGTGTCCTCCCTCCCTCTGGCATTGTCTACTCGCACCCTCTCGCTCTGTCTCCTTGCACCCTCTGGCACTGTCTAATTGCACCCTCTCGACTGTCTCATAGCTCCCGCTCGCAGTGAATCCTCTCTCCATCTCGCACTGCCTCCACACTCCCTCTCGCTCTGTCGCCTCGCTCCTTCTGGCACTGTCTCCTCGCTCCCTCTCATACTGTCACCTCGCTCCCTCTGGCTCTGTCTACTCGCACCCTGTCGCACTGTCTCAGCGCTCAATCTTGCAATCTCTCTTCGCTCCCTCTCACACTGTCTCCTCTCTCCCTCTTGCATTGATTCCTCTCTCCCTCTTGCTCTGTCTCCTCGCTCCCTCTCGCACTCTCTCCTCGCTCCCTCTGGCACTGTCTACTCGCACCCTCTCACACTGTCTTCTTGCTCCCTCTCAAACTCTCTCCTCGCTCCCTATCACTCTGTCTCCTCATTCCCTCTCTCTCTGTCTCCTTAATCCCTCTCGCACTGATTCCTCTCTTCCTCTCGCATTGTCTCCTTGCTCGCTCTCACTCTGTCTCCCTGCTCCCTCTCGCACTGTCTCCTCTCTCCCTGTCACATTGTCTCCTCTCTCCCTCTGGCATTGATACCTCTCTCCCTCTCGCACTGTCTCCTCACTCCCTCTTGCACTGTCTAATTGCACCCTCTCGCACTGTGTAATAGCTCCCTCTTGCATTGATTCCTCTCTCCCTCTCGCACTGTGTCCTCCCTCCCTCTGGCATTGTGTACTCGCACCCTCTCGCTCTGTCTCCTCGCACCCTCTGGCACTGTCTAATTGCACCCTCTCGACTGTCTCATAGCTCCCGCTCGCCGTGAAGTCCACTCCCTCTCACACTGTCTCCTCCCTCCCTCTCGCACTGTCTCCTCACTCCCTCTTGCACTGTCTAATTGCACCCTCTCGCACTGTGTACTAGCTCCCTCTTGCATTGATTCCTCTCTCCCTCTGGCACTGTGTCCTCCCTCCCTCTGGGACTGTCTCCTCGCTCCCTCTTGCTCTGTCTACTCGCACCCTTTAGCACTGTCTCAGAGCTCAATCTCGCACTCTCTCCTCGCTCCCGCTCACACATTCTCCTCTCTCCCTCTGGCATTGATTCCTCTCTCCCTCTGTCTCCTCCCTCCCTCTCGCACTGTCTCCTCTCTCCCTCTGGCACTGTCTAATTGCACCCTCTTGCACTGTCTCCTTGCTCCCGCTCACTCTGTCTCCTCGCTCCTTCTGGCACTGTCTACTCGCACTCTCTTCGGACTGTCTCCTAGCTCCCTCTTGCACTCTCTCCTCACTCCTTCTCGCACTGTCTCCTCCCTCCCTCTGGCATTGTCTACTCGCACCCTCTCGCTCTTCTTTTCGCACCCTCTGGCACTGTCTAATTGCACCCTCTCGACTGTCTCATAGCTCCCGCTCGCACTGAATCCTCTCTCGGTCTCGCAGTGTCTCCACCCTCCCTCTCGCACTGTCTCCACCCTCCCTCTCGCTCTGTCTCCTTGCTCTCTCTCACACTGTCTAATTGCACCCTCTCGCACTGTCTCCTCGCTCCCTCTCGCACTTTCTCATCGCTCCATCTTGCTCTGTCTCCTCGCCCCCTCTGGCATTGTCTACTCGCAACCTCTCGATCTGTCTCCTCGCACCCTCTGGCCCTGTGTAATTGCACCCTCTCGACTGTCTCATAGCTCCTGCTCGCACTGAATCCTCTCTCCTTCTCGCACTGTCTCCACCCACCCTCTCGCTCTGTCTCCTCACTCCCTCTGGCATTGTCTAATTGCACTCTCTCGCACTGTCTCCTAGCTCTTTCTCACACTGATTCGTCTCTCCCTCTTGCAATGTCTCCTCGCTCCCTCTCACTCTGTCTCCTCGCTTCCTCTGGCACTGTCTACTCGCACCCTCTGGGGCTGTCTCCTAGCTCCCTCTTGCACTCTCTCCTCACTCCTTCTCGCACTGTCTCCTCGCTCCCTCTCGCACTGATTCCTCTCACCCTCTCGCACTGTCTCCTCGCTCCCTCTCGCACTGATTCCTCTCACCCTCTCGCAAAGTCTCCTCGCTCCCTCTCGCACTCTCACATCGCTCCCTCTGGCACTGTCTACTCGCACGCTCTCGCACTGTCTCCTCGCTCCCTCTCGCTCTGTCTCCTCATTCCCTCTCTCTCTGTCTCCTTATTCCCTCTCGCACTGATTTGTCTCTCCCTCTCGCACTGTCTCCTCGCTCGCTCTCACTCTGCCTCCCCGCTCCCTCTCGCATTGTCTCAGAGCTCAATCTTGCACTCTCTCCTCAATCCCTCTCACACTCTCTCCTCTCTCCCTCTGGCATTGATTAATCTCTCCCTCTCGCACTCTCTCCTCCCTCCATCTCGCACTGTCTCCTCGCACCCGCTGGCACTGTCTAATTGCACCCTCTCGCACTGTGTACTAGCTCCCTCTCGCATTGATTCCTCTCTCCCTCTCGCACTGTCTCCTCCCTCCCTCTGGCATTGTCTACTCACACCCTCTCGCTCTGTCTCCTCGCTCCCGTTGGCACTGCCTAATTGCACCCCCTCGACTGTCTCATAGCTCCCACTCGCACTGAATCCTCTCACCGTCTCGCACTGTCTCCACCCACCCTCTCACTCTGTCTCCTCCCTCCCTCTGGCACTGTCTAATTGCACCCTCTCGCACTGTCTCCTAGCTCCCTCTCACACTGATTCGTCTCTCCCTCTCACACTGTCTCCTCGCTCCCACTGGCTCTGTCTACTCGCACCCTTTCGCACTGTCTCAGAGCTCAATCTCGCTCGTCTCTCCTCGCTTCCTCTCACACTGTCTCCTCTCTCCCTCTGGCATTGATTCCTCTCTCCCTCTCGCACTGTCTCCTCCCTCCCTCTCGCACTGTCTCCTCTCTTCCTCTGACTCTGTCTAATTGCACCCTCTTGCACTTTCTCCTAGCTCCCTCTCACACTGATTCATCTCTCCCTCTCGCACTGTCTCCTCGCTCCCTGTCACTCTGTCTCCTCGCTCCTTCTGTCACTGTCTACTCGCACTCTCTCTGACTGTCTCCTAGCTCCCTCTTGCACTCTCTCCTCACTCCTTCTCCCACTGTCTCCTCGCTCCCTCTTCCTCTGTCACCTCGCTCCCTTTGGCATTGTCTACTCGCACCCTCTCGCTCTGTCTCCTCATTCCCTCTCGCTCTGTCTCCTCGGTCCCTTTCGCACTGTCACCTAGCTACCTCTCCCGCTGATTCCTCTCTCCCTCTCGCACTGGCTCCTTGCTCCTTCTTGCTCTGTCTCCTCGCTCCCTCTGGCATTGTCTACTCGCACCCTCTCGCCCTTTCTCCTCGCTCCCTCTGGCACTGTCTAATTGAACCCTCTCGACTGTCTCATAGCTCCCGCTCGCACTGAATCCTCTCTCCGTGTCGCAATGTCTCCACCCTCCCTCTCGATCTGTCTCCTCACTCCCTCTGGCACTGTCTAATTGCACCCTCTCGCACTGTGTACTAGCTCCCTCTCGCATTGATTCCTCTCACCCTCTGGCACTGTCTCCTCCCTCCCTCTCAACCGTCTCCTAGCTCGCTCTAGCACTGTCTAATTGCACCCTCTCGCACTGTCTCCTAGCTCCCTCTCACACTGATTCGTCTCTCCCTCTCGCAATGTCTCCTCGCTCGCTCTCACTCTGTCTCTTCGCTCCCTCTGGCACTGTCTAATTGCACCCTCTCACACTTTGTACTAGCTCCCTCTCGAATTGTTTTCTCTCTCCCTCTGGCACTGTCTCCTCCCTCCCTCTTGCACTGTCTCCTAGCTCCCTCTGGCACTGTCTAATTGCACCCTCTCACACTGTCTCCTAGCTCCCTCTCGCACTGATTCCTCTCACTCTCTCGCGCTGTCTCCTAGCTCCCTCTCGCACTCTCTCCTCGCTCCCTCTGGCACTGTCTACTCGCACCCTCTCGCACTGTCTCAGAGCTCAGTATCGCACTCTCTCCTCACTCCCTCTCGCACGGTCTCCTCGCTCCCTCTGGCACTGTCTAATTGCACCCTCTCGCACTGTGTACTAGCTCCCTCTCGCATTGATTCCTCTCTCCCTCTCGCACTGTCTCCTCCCTCCCTCTGGCATTGTCTACTCGCAACCTCTCGCTCTTCTTTTCGCACCCTCTGGCACTGTCTAATTGCACCCTCTCGACTGTCTCATAGCTCCCGCTCGCACTGAATCCTCTCTCGGTCTCGCAGTGTCTCCACCCTCCCTCTCGGACTGTCTCCACCCTCCCTCTCGCTCTGTCTCCTTGCTCTCTCTCACACTGTCTAATTGCACCCTCTCGCACTGTCTCCTAGCTCCCTCTCGCACTGAATCCTCTCTCCGTCTCGCACTTTCTCCCCCCTCCCTCTCGCTCTGTCTCCTCGTAATCTCTCGAACTGTCTAATTGCACCCTCTAGCACTGTCTCCTCGCTCCCTCTCGCACTGTCTCGTCGCTGCATCTTGCTCTGTCTCCTCGCCCCCTCTGGCATTGTCTACTCGCACCCTATCGATATGTCTCCTCGCACCCTCAGGCACTGTCTAATTGCACCCTCTCGACTATCTCATAGCTCCCGCTCGCACTGAATCCTCTCTCCTTCTCGCACTGTCTCCACCCACCCTCTTGGTCTGTCTCCTCTCTCCCTCTTGCACTGTCTAATTGCACTCTCTCTCACTGTCTCCTAGCTTCTTCTCACACTGATTCGTCTCTCCCTCTCGCACTGTCTCCTCGCTCCCTCTCACAGTGTCTCCTCGCTTCCTCTGGCACTGTCTACTCTCACCCTCTGGGGCTGTCTCCTAGCTCCCTCTTGCACTCTCTCCTCACTCCTTCTCGCACTGTCTCCTCGCTCCCACTCGCACTGATTCCTCTCACTCTCTCGCATTCTCTCCTCGCTCCCTCTGGCACTGTCTACTCGCACCCTCTCGCACTGTCGCCTTGCTCCCTCTCAAACTCTCTCCTCACTCCCTCTCACACTGTCTGCTCTATCCTTCTGGCATTGATTCCTCTCTCCCTCTCGCACTTTCTCCTCCCTCCCTCTCGCACTGTATCCTCGTTCCCTCTGGCACTGTCTAATTGCACCCTCTCGCACTGTGTACTAGTTCCCTCTCGCAATGATTCCTCTCTCCCTCTCGCACTGTCTCCTCCCTCCCTCTGACATTGTCTACTCGCACCCTCTCGCTCTGTCTTGTCACACCCTCTGGCACTGTCTAATTGCACCCTATCGACTGTCTCATAGCTCCCGCTCGCACTGAATCCTCTCTCGGTCTCGCACTTTCTCCACCCTCCCTCTCGCTCTGTCTCCTCGCTCTCTCTCGTGCTGTCTAATTGCACCCTCTCTCACTGTCTCCTAGCTCCCTCTCGCAAAGTCTCATCGCTCCATCTTGCTCTGTCTCCTCGCCCCCTCTGGCATTGTCTACTCACACCCTCTCGCTCTGTCTCCACGCTCCCTCTGGCACTGTCTAACTGCACCCTCTTGCACTGTCTCCTAGCTCCCTCTCACACTGATTCGTCTCTCCCTCTCGCACTGTCTCCTCGCTCCCTCTGACTCTGTCTCCTCGCACCCTCTCATACTGTCACCTCGCTCCCTCTGGCTCTGTCTACTCGCACCCTTTCGCACTGTCTCAGAGCTCAATCTCGCACTCTCTCCTCACTCCCTCTCACATGTCTCCTCTCTCCCTCTGGCATTGATTCCTCTCTCCCTCTTGCTCTGTCTCCTCACTCCCTCTCGCACTCTCTCCTCGCTCCCTCTGGCACTGTCTACTCGCACCCTCTCACACTGTCTTCTTGCTCCCTCTCAAACTCTCTCCTCGCTCCCTATCACTCTGTCTCCTCATTCCCTCTCTCTCTGTCTCCTTAATCCCTCTCGCACTGATTCCTCTCTTCCTCTCGCATTGTCTCCTCGCTCGCTCTCACTCTGTCTCCCTGCTCCCTCTCGCACTGTCTCCTCTCTCCCTGTCACATTGTCTCCTCTCTCCCTCCGGCATTGATACCTCTCTCCCTATCGCACTGTCTCCTCCCTCCCTCTCGCACTGTCTCCTCACTCCCTCTTGCACTGTCTAATTGCACCCTCTCGCACTGTGTAATAGCTCCCTCTTGCATTGATTCCTCTCTCCCTCTCGCACTGTGTCCTCCCTCCCTCTGGCATTGTGTACTCGCACCCTCTCGCTCTGTCTCCTCGCACCCTCTGGCACGGTTTAATTGCACCCTCTCGCACTGTCTCCTAGCTTCCTCTCGCACTGATTCCTCTCACTCTCTCGCGCTGTCTCCTCGCTCCCTCTCGCACTCTCTCCTCGCTCCCTCTGGCACTGTCTCCTCACTCCCTCTCGCACTCTCTCCTTGCTCCCTCTGGCACTGTCTACTCGCACCCTCTCGCACTGTCTCCTTGCTCCCTCTCAAACTCTCTCCTCGCTCCCTCTCACTCTGTCTCCTCATTCCCTCTCTCTCTGTCTCCTTAATCCCTCTTGCACTGATTCCTCTCTCCCTCTCGCACTGTCTCCTCGCTCGCTCTCACTCTGTCTCCCCACTCCCTCTCGCACTGTCTCCTCTCTCCCTGTCACACTGTCTCCTCTCTCCCTCTGGCATTGATTCCTCTCTCCCTCTCGCACTGTCTCCTCCCTCCCTCTCGCCCTGTCTCCTCGCTCACTCTGGCACTGTCTAATTGCACCCTCTCACTCTGTGTACTAGCTCCCTCTCGCATTGATTCCTCTCTCCCTCTCGCACTGTGTCCTCCCTCCCTCTGGCATTGTCTACTCGCACCCTCTCGCTCTGTCTCCTTGCACCCTCTGGCACTGTCTAATTGCACCCTCTCGACTGTCTCATAGCTCCCGCTCGCAGTGAATCCTCTCTCCATCTCGCACTGCCTCCACACTCCCTCTCGCTCTGTCTCCTCGCTCCTTCTGGCACTGTCTCCTCGCTCCCTCTCATACTGTCACCTCGCTCCCTCTGGCTCTGTCTACTCGCACCCTGTCGCACTGTCTCAGCGCTCAATCTTGCAATCTCTCTTCGCTCCCTCTCACACTGTCTCCTCTCTCCCTCTGGCATTGATTCCTCTCTCCCTCTTGCTCTGTCTCCTCGCTCCCTCTCGCACTCTCTCCTCGCTCCCTCTGGCACTGTCTACTCGCACCCTCTCACACTGTCTTCTTGCTCCCTCTCAAACTCTCTCCTCGCTCCCTATCACTCTGTCTCCTCATTCCCTCTCTCTCTGTCTCCTTAATCCCTCTCGCACTGATTCCTCTCTTCCTCTCGCATTGTCTCCTTGCTCGCTCTCACTCTGTCTCCCTGCTCCCTCTCGCACTGTCTCCTCTCTCCCTGTCACATTGTCTCCTCTCTCCCTCTGGCATTGATACCTCTCTCCCTCTCGCACTGTCTCCTCACTCCCTCTTGCACTGTCTAATTGCACCCTCTCGCACTGTGTAATAGCTCCCTCTTGCATTGATTCCTCTCTCCCTCTCGCACTGTGTCCTCCCTCCCTCTGGCATTGTGTACTCGCACCCTCTCGCTCTGTCTCCTCGCACCCTCTGGCACCGTCTAATTGCACCCTCTCGACTGTCTCATAGCTCCCGCTCGCCGTGAAGTCCACTCCCTCTCGCACTGTCTCCTCCCTCCCTCTCGCACTGTCTCCTCACTCCCTCTTGCACTGTCTAATTGCACCCTCTCGCACTGTGTACTAGCTCCCTCTTGCATTGATTCCTCTCTCCCTCTGGCACTGTGTCCTCCCTCCCTCTGGGACTGTCTCCTCGCTCCCTCTTGCTCTGTCTACTCGCACCCTTTAGCACTGTCTCAGAGCTCAATCTCGCACTCTCTCCTCGCTCCCGCTCACACAGTCTCCTCTCTCCCTCTGGCATTGATTCCTCTCTCCCTCTCGCACTGTCTCCTCCCTCCCTCTCGCACTGTCTCCTCTCTCCCTCTGGCACTGTCTAATTGCACCCTCTTGCACTGTCTCCTTGCTCCCGCTCACTCTGTCTCCTCGCTCCTTCTGGCACTGTCTGCTCGCACTCTCTTCGGACTGTCTCCTAGCTCCCTCTTGCACTCTCTCCTCACTCCTTCTCGCACTGTCTCCTCCCTCCCTCTGGCATTGTCTACTCGCACCCTCTCGCTCTTCTTTTCGCACCCTCTGGCACTGTCTAATTGCACCCTCTCGACTGTCTCATAGCTCCCGCTCGCACTGAATCCTCTCTCGGTCTCGCAGTGTCTCCACCCTCCCTCTCGCACTGTCTCCACCCTCCCTCTCGCTCTGTCTCCTTGCTCTCTCTCACACTGTCTAATTGCACCCTCTCGCACTGTCTCCTCGCTCCCTCTCGCACTTTCTCATCGCTCCATCTTGCTCTGTCTCCTCGCCCCCTCTGGCATTGTCTACTCGCAACCTCTCGATCTGTCTCCTCGCACCCTCTGGCCCTGTGTAATTGCACCCTCTCGACTGTCTCATAGCTCCTGCTCGCACTGAATCCTCTCTCCTTCTCGCACTGTCTCCACCCACCCTCTCGCTCTGTCTCCTCACTCCCTCTGGCATTGTCTAATTGCACTCTCTCGCACTGTCTCCTAGCTCTTTCTCACACTGATTCGTCTCTCCCTCTTGCAATGTCTCCTCGCTCCCTCTCACTCTGTCTCCTCGCTTCCTCTGGCACTGTCTACTCGCACCCTCTGGGGCTGTCTCCTAGCTCCCTCTTGCACTCTCTCCTCACTCCTTCTCGCACTGTCTCCTCGCTCCCTCTCGCACTGATTCCTCTCACCCTCTCGCACTGTCTCCTCGCTCCCTCTCACAGTGTCTCCTCGCTTCCTCTGGCACTGTCTACTCTCACCCTCTGGGGCTGTCTCCTAGCTCCCTCTTGCACTCTCTCCTCACTCCTTCTCGCACTGTCTCCTCGCTCCCACTCGCACTGATTCCTCTCACTCTCTCGCACTGTCTCCTCGCTCCCTCTCGCATTCTCTCCTCGCTCCCTCTGGCACTGTCTACTCGCACCCTCTCGCACTGTCGCCTTGCTCCCTCTCAAACTCTCTCCTCACTCCCTCTCACACTGTCTGCTCTATCCTTCTGGCATTGATTCCTCTCTCCCTCTCGCACTGTCTCCTCCCTCCCTCTCGCACTGTATCCTCGTTCCCTCTGGCACTGTCTAATTGCACCCTCTCGCACTGTGTACTAGTTCCCTCTCGCAATGATTCCTCTCTCCCTCTCGCACTGTCTCCTCCCTCCCTCTGACATTGTCTACTCGCACCCTCTCGCTCTGTCTTGTCACACCCTCTGGCACTGTCTAATTGCACCCTATCGACTGTCTCATAGCTCCCGCTCGCACTGAATCCTCTCTCGGTCTCGCACTTTCTCCACCCTCCCTCTCGCTCTGTCTCCTCGCTCTCTCTCGTGCTGTCTAATTGCACTCTCTCTCACTGTCTCCTAGCTCCCTCTCGCAAAGTCTCATCGCTCCATCTTGCTCTGTCTCCTCGCCCCCTCTGGCATTGTCTACTCGCACCCTCTCGCTCTGTCTCCACGCTCCCTCTGGCACTGTCTAACTGCACCCTCTTGCACTGTCTCCTAGCTCCCTCTCACACTGATTCGTCTCTCCCTCTCGCACTGTCTCCTCGCTCCCTCTGACTCTGTCTCCTCGCACCCTCTGGCACTGTCTCCTCGCTCCCTCTCATTCTGTCACCTCGCTCCCTCTGGCTCTGTCTACTCGCACCCTTTCGCACTGTCTCAGAGCTCAATCTCGCACTCTCTCCTCACTCCCTCTCACATGTCTCCTCTCTCCCTCTGGCATTGATTCCTCTCTCCCTCTTGCTCTGTCTCCTCACTCCCTCTCGCACTCTCTCCTCGCTCCCTCTGGCACTGTCTACTCGCACCCTCTCACACTGTCTTCTTGCTCCCTCTCAAACTCTCTCCTCGCTCCCTATCACTCTGTCTCCTCATTCCCTCTCTCTCTGTCTCCTTAATCCCTCTCGCACTGATTCCTCTCTTCCTCTCGCATTGTCTCCTCGCTCGCTCTCACTCTGTCTCCCTGCTCCCTCTCGCACTGTCTCCTCTCTCCCTGTCACATTGTCTCCTCTCTCCCTCCGGCATTGATACCTCTCTCCCTCTCGCACTGTCTCCTCCCTCCCTCTCGCACTGTCTCCTCACTCCCTCTTGCACTGTCTAATTGCACCCTCTCGCACTCTGTAATAGCTCCCTCTTGCATTGATTCCTCTCTCCCTCTCGCACTGTGTCCTCCCTCCCTCTGGCATTGTGTACTCGCACCCTCTCGCTCTGTCTCCTCGCACCCTCTGGCACGGTTTAATTGCACCCTCTCGCACTGTCTCCTAGCTTCCTCTCGCACTGATTCCTCTCACTCTCTCGCGCTGTCTCCTCGCTCCCTCTCGCACTCTCTCCTCGCTCCCTCTGGCACTGTCTCCTCACTCCCTCTCGCACTCTCTCCTTGCTCCCTCTGGCACTGTCTACTCGCACCCTCTTGCACTGTCTCCTTGCTCCCTCTCAAACTCTCTCCTCGCTCCCTATCACTCTGTCTCCTCATTCCCTCTCTCTCTGTCTCCTTAATCCCTCTTGCAATGATTCCTCTCTCCCTCTCGCACTGTCTCCTCGCTCGCTCTCACTCTGTCTCCCCACTCCCTCTCGCACTGTCTCCTCTCTCCCTGTCACACTGTCTCCTCTCTCCCTCTGGCATTGATTCCTCTCTCCCTCTCGCACTGTCTCCTCCCTCCCTCTCGCACTGTCTCCTCGCTCACTCTGGCACTGTCTAATTGCACCCTCTCACTCTGTGTACTAGCTCCCTCTCGCATTGATTCCTCTCTCCCTCTCGCACTGTGTCCTCCCTCCCTCTGGCATTGTCTACTCGCACCCTCTCGCTCTGTCTCCTTGCACCCTCTGGCACTGTCTAATTGCACCCTCTCGACTGTCTCATAGCTCCCGCTCGCACTGAATCCTCTCTCCATCTCGCACTGCCTCCACACTCCCTCTCGCTCTGTCTCCTCGCTCCTTCTGGCACTGTCTCCTCGCTCCCTCTCATACTGTCACCTCGCTCCCTCTGGCTCTGTCTACTCGCACCCTGTGCACTGTCTCAGCGCTCAATCTTGCAATCTCTCTTCGCTCCCTCTCACACTGTCTCCTCTCTCCCTCTGGCATTGATTCCTCTCTCCCTCTTGCTCTGTCTCCTCGCTCCCTCTCGCACTCTCTCCTCGCTCCCTCTGGCACTGTCTACTCGCACCCTCTCACACTGTCTTCTTGCTCCCTCTCAAACTCTCTCCTCGCTCCCTATCACTCTGTCTCCTCATTCCCTCTCTCTCTGTCTCCTTAATCCCTCTCGCACTGATTCCTCTCTTCCTCTCGCATTGTCTCCTTGCTCGCTCTCACTCTGTCTCCCTGCTCCCTCTCGCACTGTCTCCTCTCTCCCTGTCACATTGTCTCCTCTCTCCCTCTGGCATTGATACCTCTCTCCCTCTCGCACTGTCTCCTCACTCCCTCTTGCACTGTCTAATTGCACCCTCTCGCACTGTGTAATAGCTCCCTCTTGCATTGATTCCTCTCTCCCTCTCGCACTGTGTCCTCCCTCCCTCTGGCATTGTGTACTCGCACCCTCTCGCTCTGTCTCCTCGCACCCTCTGGCACTGTCTAATTGCACCCTCTCGACTGTCTCATAGCTCCCGCTCGCCGTGAAGTCCACTCCCTCTCGCACTGTCTCCTCCCTCCCTCTCGCACTGTCTCCTCACTCCCTCTTGCACTGTCTAATTGCACCCTCTCGCACTGTGTACTAGCTCCCTCTTGCATTGATTCCTCTCTCCCTCTGGCACTGTGTCCTCCCTCCCTCTGGGACTGTCTCCTCGCTCCCTCTTGCTCTGTCTACTCGCACCCTTTAGCACTGTCTCAGAGCTCAATCTCGCACTCTCTCCTCGCTCCCGCTCACACATTCTCCTCTCTCCCTCTGGCATTGATTCCTCTCTCCCTCTCGCACTGTCTCCTCCCTCCCTCTCGCACTGTCTCATCTCTCCCTCTGGCACTGTCTAATTGCACCCTCTTGCACTGTCTCCTTGCTCCCGCTCACTCTGTCTCCTCGCTCCTTCTGGCACTGTCTGCTCGCACTCTCTTCGGACTGTCTCCTAGCTCCCTCTTGCACTCTCTCCTCACTCCTTCTCGCACTGTCTCCTCCCTCCCTCTGGCATTGTCTACTCGCACCCTCTCGCTCTTCTTTTCGCACCCTCTGGCACTGTCTAATTGCACCCTCTCGACTGTCTCATAGCTCCCGCTCGCACTGAATCCTCTCTCGGTCTCGCAGTGTCTCCACCCTCCCTCTCGCACTGTCTCCACCCTCCCTCTCGCTCTGTCTCCTTGCTCTCTCTCACACTGTCTAATTGCACCCTCTCGCACTGTCTCCTCGCTCCCTCTCGCACTTTCTCATCGCTCCATCTTGCTCTGTCTCCTCGCCCCCTCTGGCATTGTCTACTCGCAACCTCTCGATCTGTCTCCTCGCACCCTCTGGCCCTGTGTAATTGCACCCTCTCGACTGTCTCATAGCTCCTGCTCGCACTGAATCCTCTCTCCTTCTCGCACTGTCTCCACCCACCCTCTCGCTCTGTCTCCTCACTCCCTCTGGCATTGTCTAATTGCACTCTCTCGCACTGTCTCCTAGCTCTTTCTCACACTGATTCGTCTCTCCCTCTTGCAATGTCTCCTCGCTCCCTCTCACTCTGTCTCCTCGCTTCCTCTGGCACTGTCTACTCGCACCCTCTGGGGCTGTCTCCTAGCTCCCTCTTGCACTCTCTCCTCACTCCTTCTCGCACTGTCTCCTCGCTCCCTCTCGCACTGATTCCTCTCACCCTCTCGCACTGTCTCCTCGCTCCCTCTCGCACTGATTCCTCTCACCCTCTCGCAAAGTCTCCTCGCTCCCTCTCGCACTCTCACATCGCTCCCTCTGGCACTGTCTACTCGCACGCTCTCGCACTGTCTCCTTGCTCCCTCTCAAACTCTCTCCTCGCTCCCTCTCGCTCTGTCTCCTCATTCCCTCTCTCTCTGTCTCCTTATTCCCTCTCGCACTGATTTGTCTCTCCCTCTCGCACTGTCTCCTCGCTCGCTCTCACTCTGCCTCCCCGCTCCCTCTCGCATTGTCTCAGAGCTCAATCTTGCACTCTCTCCTCAATCCCTCTCACACTCTCTCCTCTCTCCCTCTGGCATTGATTAATCTCTCCCTCTCGCACTCTCTCCTCCCTCCATCTCGCACTGTCTCCTCGCACCCGCTGGCACTGTCTAATTGCACCCTCTCGCACTGTGTACTAGCTCCCTCTCGCATTGATTCCTCTCTCCCTCTCGCACTGTCTCCTCCCTCCCTCTGGCATTGTCTACTCACACCCTCTCGCTCTGTCTCCTCGCTCCCGTTGGCACTGCCTAATTGCACCCCCTCGACTGTCTCATAGCTCCCACTCGCACTGAATCCTCTCACCGTCTCGCACTGTCTCCACCCACCCTCTCACTCTGTCTCCTCCCTCCCTCTGGCACTGTCTAATTGCACCCTCTCGCACTGTCTCCTAGCTCCCACTGGCTCTGTCTACTCGCACCCTTTCGCACTGTCTCAGAGCTCAATCTCGCTCGTCTCTCCTCGCTTCCTCTCACACTGTCTCCTCTCTCCCTCTGGCATTGATTCCTCTCTCCCTCTCGCACTGTCTCCTCCCTCCCTCTCGCACTGTCTCCTCTCTTCCTCTGACTCTGTCTAATTGCACCCTCTTGCACTTTCTCCTAGCTCCCTCTCACACTGATTCGTCTCTCCCTCTCGCACTGTCTCCTCGCTCCCTGTCACTCTGTCTCCTCGCTCCTTCTGTCACTGTCTACTCGCACTCTCTCTGACTGTCTCCTAGCTCCCTCTTGCACTCTCTCCTCACTCCTTCTCCCACTGTCTCCTCGCTCCCTCTTCCTCTGTCACCTCGCTCCCTTTGGCATTGTCTACTCGCACCCTCTCGCTCTGTCTCCTCATTCCCTCTCACTCTGTCTCCTCGGTCAATTTCGCACTGTCACCTAGCTACCTCTCCCGCTGATTCCTCTCTTCCTCTCGCACTGGCTCCTTGCTCCTTCTTGCTCTGTCTCCTCGCTCCCTCTGGCATTGTCTACTCGCACCCTCTCGCCCTTTCTCCTCGCTCCCTCTGGCACTGTCTAATTGCACCCTCTCGACTGTCTCATAGCTCCTGCTCGCACTGAATCCTCTCTCCGTTTCGCAATGTCTCCACCCTCCCTCTCGATCTGTCTCCTCGCTCCCTCTGGCACTGTCTAATTGCACCCTCTCGCACTGTGTACTAGCTTCCTCTCGCCTTGATTCCTCTCACCCTCTGGCACTGTCTCCTCCCTCCCTCTCAACCGTCTCCTAGCTCGCTCTAACACTGTCTAATTGCACCCTCTCGCACTGTCTCCTAGCTCCCTCTCACACTGATTCGTCTCTCCCTCTCGCACTGTCTCCTCGCTCGCTCTCACTCTGTCTCTTCGCTCCATCTGGCACTGTCTAATTGCACCCCTCTCACACTGTGTACTAGCTCCCCTCTCGAATTGTTTTCTCTCTCCCTCTGGCACTGTCTCCTCCCTCCCTCTTGCACTGTCTCCTAGCTACCTCTGGCACTGTCTAATTGCACCCTCTCGCACTGTCTCCTAGCTCCCTTTCGCACTGATTCCTCTCACTCTCTCGCGCTGTCTCCTCGCTCCCTCTCGCACTCTCTCCTCGCTCCCTCTGGCACTGTCTACTCGCACCGTTCTCGCACTTTCTCCTTGCTCCCTCTCAAAGTCTCTCCTCGCTCCCTCTCGCTCTGTCTCCTCATTCCCTCTCTGTCTCCTTATTCCCTCTCGCACTGATTCCTCTCTGCCTCTCGCACTGTCTCCTCGCTCGCTCTCACTCTGTCTCCCCGCTCCCTCTCGCACTGTCTCAGAGCTCAGTATCGCACTCTCTCCTCACTCCCTCTCGCACGGTCTCCTCGCTCCCTCTGGCACTGTCTAATTGCACCCTCTCGCACTGTGTACTAGCTCCCTCTCGCATTGATTCCTCTCTCCCTCTCGCACTGTCTCCTCCCTCCCTCTGGCATTGTCTACTCGCACCCTCTCGCTCTGTCTCCTCGCACCCTCTGGCACTGTCTAATTGCACCCTCTCGACTGTCTCATAGCTCCCGCTCGCACTGAATCCTCTCTCCGTCTCGCACTGTCTCCACCCACCCTCTCACTCTGTCTCCTCCCTCCCTCTGGCACTGTCTAATTGCACCCTCTCGCACTGTCTCCTAGCTCCCTCTCACACTGATTCGTCTCTCCCTCTCACACTGTCTCCTCGCTCCCACTGGCTCTGTCTACTCGCACCCTTTCGCACTGTCTCAGAGCTC